>NW_024070211.1:72577187-72690553 GCF_014754425.2 Oryx dammah
GCAACCTCATGGACTGCAGCCTACCAGGCTCCTCCATCCATGGGATTTTCCAGGCAAGAGTGCTGGAGTGGGATGCCATTGCCTTCTCCATGGAATCTCTAGTGGGTATGAATTTCAGTACCTGAATAAAAATTCCTTCTCTTTCTCCTATCAATAAAGAGAGCTGAAAGATAGGGGTTTATAGCTTCTTTTAATTTTATTTTTTACTGAAGCATAACTGATTTATAGCGTGTTTGAAGGAGGAATCAGAACAGGCCCTATCTTGAAAGCAGGATTCCATCTTGGTATGGACTGTGGACTTTGAGCTATATGCCCAGTATTATGGAAACAACATACCAACTGGAAAACCAGGGCCCCAGAAGGAAGAGTGCTCTTCCTTCGCTAAAAGAATACCCTAATTATCTGTGTAACTGAATAGAATCATACATTCTATTATGCTTATTAGGGTATGACCACAGGCCTATTGATAATTGTCCACTGTTAACCACCTAGGCTTAAGGTGTATGAATCATGGGTTAACTTTGATTGTCAGGGAATTTGGGGATGTGGGTTTGTGCACATACACTTAGGGTATGTAAGGTTTTCACAAAAACTGGTGGGGATCCTTGGCTAAGAGGAGACTCTGCCTTGGGCCCGCTGGTGTAATAGACTGCTGCACTCCACTATCTGCACTGTCATTCTGAGTGAGTTTGTTTCCTGGAACACATGGCTACAACAGGTTAATTTTAGGTGTATAGCAAATTGATTCAGTTATACATGCACATATATATGTGTGTGTACATATATCTATATGTTTATACTTTTTCAGATTTTTTTTCATTATAGGTTAATACAAGGTACTGAATATTGTTCCTTGTGCTTATATAGTAGGTCCTTTTTATCTATTTTATATATAATAGTTTGTATCTGCTAATCCCAAACTCCTAATTTATCCTTCCCTCCACCTCTTTCTCTTATGGTAACAATAAGTTTGTTTTCTATGTCTGTGAGTCTATCTCTGATTTGTAAATAAGTTAACTTATAATTTTTTAGATTCCACATATGAGTGATATCATATGGTATATTTGTCTTTCTCTTTCTGCCTTACTTCACCTATTTTGATATTATTAATCTCTAAGTCCATCCACGTTGCTTCAAATGGCATTATTTCATTCTTTTTTGAAAAATTTTGTTCTTTTCCGTGGCTGTATTTTTGCTTCTCTTCCCATCTTGTTTTGGCCTGTAGAGAAAGAGACTAGAAGCAGGGATGGAGAATAAGCAGGCCAAGCCCACAGGACTCCCAGGTCCTGGGAGCTCTCACAGTGTTCCCAGGTGGGGCCAAGTCCCATGAAGCTACCCCACCTTCGAGAGGCTTGGGAGAGATTTTTGCACACTTGGTTACATAGGTAAATACAAAAACCTCTACCCAAGACCTTAGGAGTCAGATAAGTTTTATAACTTTTCAGATTTTACAAACATAATATAGGGTATATATTATATATCCCTGGGCTTCCCTGTGGCTCAGAGGTTAAAGGTTATATATCCCTACCAGTGGAGTGTAGAGCAGTACTCCATCATCCAACTCAAGCAATCTTTTATGGTAAAATGTTTGAAGAGTCATACTTTCGAGATAATGATGTTAATGCAAATTTTCTTGTTAACTCGGATCAGGTCAGACTTTGCCAATAAATGCATAATATAAAACTTTGATTTTCAAAGTAGGAGGATTTCCAAATAAGGGATAAGAGATGGTAGAGCTACAAGGATGTGGATAAAAGATCATTAAAACCTGGATACTGGTTTCTAGTGTTAGAGACCATCTCTGATGGGAGCTGGGGTCTGTGATTGGTTGAATGTGTCACATGCCTGCTCCTATGTTCTATGCCACCATGCCTATCCAGTCATGCCTCCACCATCAGGAACACCACAAACAACCGTCCCCAGGACTCCCTCTTCACTGTTACCATCTGCCTGAGAATTTACTTTTAAGAAGAGGATACAAAAAAAGATACAGTTACAATGGACTGTCCACCTCCCAGTCAGAGACCATAAATGCCATTCCCATCTAATCCTACATTCCTGTTTCCCTAAGTCACCACAAGATTCCACAATTCCAGTCTTTCTTTTCCACCTGGACTCTCACCCCCGTAAGCTTCAAAACATCCCCTAATCAAATCCAATTTCCTATTTATTCATAACTCTTTCATTGTGCATTCTGAAACTCATGATCCACCATCAGTAAAATCCCATCCATCCTTAACAGTTGGATGTTTCCTTCTTGGTGCTCTGGCTGAAGCCTGACTCTTCCCTGAGGACTTTCCCCAACCCCTGCAACCCTCTCAAGTCCAAGATTTATCTCACTCCTCTCCAACCACTGAGGTTATATGTGGGAAACATATCCTCTTTCCTCTTCAATGCAGCTTTCAGACCTTCATTCCTCCTGTACACGCACACAAACAAGCACACACACGCATGGCTTCCATGATGCTTGTGCACCATATGGTATCATCTTATCAGCCATGTGAAGGTCTTTGTTTCTCTCTCTCTCCTTCTAGTACTCCTTGTACAACACTTGATAGTTCCAGTATTCACATAGATAATAATACCTCCAGGACTTTACCTCCCAGTTTTCTGATTCTCTCTTCTCCACTTATTTTGTCCTCCCTACTTCTGCTCACCATCACTTTATTCTTCATTGTTACCATATGCCACACCTTTCCACAATCTGTATTTTGAGTAAACCAATACCAGACCACCTTACCTGCCTCCTGAGAAATCTATATGCAGGTCAAGAAGCAACAGTTAGAACTGGACATGGAACAACAAACTGGAAAACCAGTAGTCTAGGCCTAGAGAGCATATTAAAAAGCAGACACATTACTTTGCTGACAAAGGTCTGTCTAGTCAAAGCTATGGTTTTTACAGTAGTCATGTATGGATGTGAGAGTTGGACTATAAAGGAAGCTGAGCACCAAGGAACTGATGCTTCTGAACTGTGGTGTTGGAGAAGACTCTTGAGAGTCCCTTGGACAGCAAGGAGATCCAACCAGTCCATCCAAAGGAAATCAGTCCTGAATATTCATTTGAAGGTCTGATGCTGAAGCTGAAGCTCCAATACTTTGGCCACCTGATGAGAAGAACAGACTCATTGGAAAAGACCCTGATGCTGGCAAAGATTGAGGGCGGGAGGAGAAGGGGACAACGGAGGATGAGATGGTTGGATGGCATCATTGACTCGATGCACATGAGTTTGAGCAAGCTCTGGCGGTTGGTGATGGACAGGGAAGCCTGGCATGTTGCAGTTCATGGGGTTGAAGAGTTGGACACAACTGAGCGACTGAACTGAACTGATTCTCAGTCTTTTGTCTCAAGCTTATTCCCTCTGTACTCCAGTATCACTGATGCTTTGACTACATCAGGATCATGAACCCTGTCATCATTTCACTTGTCCATTCTCTCATTAGATCCCATGGTCCATTATTAGAATAATCCTTCATAGACATAGTCGACTCCTTTGCTCTTCTCTTGCTCTGTCATATTCACTTGACAGCTCCATATCCACAGAGCTGAAAGTGGTCAGAGGAAAAGCATACAACTAGGATGACTTGTCTCCACTTAGTCACTCCAGTGAGTCTGTAGCACTGATTGTCACACCCACCACTTTCCCTGAGTCAATTCACTCCCCCATTGCATGATGAGTAATTCACACCACCTTCTCTCCTCTCAAGCTGCCCACCTCCTTCCCACAACTCATCTCAGCTGAAGACCTCACCTTTCATTTCGCTGAGAAAATAGAAATAATCTAGAGAACTTTCATGTGCTGCCATCTGCTTTTCTCACCCTCTTAGACTTATACCCATTTTCCCTTCATTCTTTATGGTCTTTACGTCAGATTTTCTTGGCTATTTAATTCAGTCTCCTCCTTTCTGAAGATCATCATTCTCATCTCATTTTCTACCACAGTCACCTCAAAATGGTAACCTGAGCCCCCGAGACCACTTGATTTGTTTCTAAGAGTTCCAATTTCAAATTCCTAGTGTGAAAAACCTTATTGCCCAGCTTGGGTCAGGTGGTCACCTCGAGTGCATTTACCTGTGACTGTGGAGGAGGGGTTACACTGCACATGAGGCTTTATAAAGAGATTTTGAGTAGTGGATACGGGGAGATAGAAAATACAGGACAGCAAACAGCCAAAACCAAACAAACAAAACAGAAAACCCCTCCAAAAGTCTGTCTTCCACTGGGGGAAAACCAAAGCCAAGACATTAAAAAATTCAGACAACTATCAGGTGTAAGACAGGCTCAAGGATGTACAACATTGTACATGCAGAATATATTGTACAACACAGGAAATATAGCCCATATTCTATAACTATAAATGCAAAGTAATATTTAAAAACTATTTTAATAGGAAGCTAATTACTTTACAATATTGCAGTGGTTTTTGCCATACACTGACATGAATCTGCCATGGGTGTACATGTGTTCCCCATCCTGAACCCCCCTCCTGCCTCCCTCCCCATCCCATCCCTCAGGGTCATCCCAATGCACCAGCCCTGAGCACCCTGTCTCATGCGTCGAACCTGGACTAGCGATCTGTTTCACAGATGATAATGCACCTGTTTCAATGCTATTCTCTCAAATCATCCTACCCTCGTCTTCTCCCACAGAGTCCAAAAGACTGTTCTTTACATCTGTGTCTCTTTTGCTGTCTTGCATTATAGGGTCATTGTTACCATCTTTCTAAATTCCATATATATGCATTAATATACTGGATTAGTGTTTTTCTTTCTTTTTAAAAATTTATTTATTTTAATTGGAGGTTAATTACTTTACAATATTGTGGTGGTTTTTGCAGAACATTTACATGAATCAGCCACGGATGTACATGTGTTTCCCATCCTGAATCCTCCTCCCACCTCCCTCCCCATCCCATCCCTCAGGGTCATCCTAGTGCACCAGCCCTGAGCACCCTGTCTCATGCATCGAACCTGGACTGGCGATCTATTTCATATATGATAATATACATGTTTCAATGCTATTCTCTCAAATCATCCCACCCTCGCCTTCTCCCACAGAGTCCAAAAGTCTGTTCTTTACATCTGTGTCTCTTTCACTGTCTTGCATATTGGGTCATCGTTACCATCTTTCTAAATTCCATATATATGTGTTAGTATACTGTATTGGTGTTTTTCTTTCTGACTTTCACTCTGTATAATAGGCTCTAGTTTCCTCCACCTCATTAGAACTGATTCAAATGCATTCTTTTTAATAGCTGAGTAATATTCCATTGTGTGTATGTACCACAGCTTTTTTATCCATTCATCATATTTTTAAAAAATTCATATAACAAAGCTTTATAGATGCTACTGAGAAACTGAGGAGATATTATAAGAAAAATCTGAGGAAAGTATCGCGATAATGGAACATGTATTTCACTTTGCCTCCTGTAGACTATATTGAATAAATGTTCCAGACCCCAGAACCGGCCCTGCTCATCTGTATAAACCAGTGTAACATGGTTCCCAGCATCCAGTATTTGCTGCATTGAAGAGAATCCCCTGAAAGATAATGCAGAGGAAATGACAGAATGATGGGCATTGCAGTTCTCCTCTATAGACAGTCAAGTTTTCCTGGAGAGTCAGATCTTTCTCAGGGACTGAATACCAAGAAGATAAATCTTTATTTGGGTGACATTTGGTCACACAGCAGACAGTGGCCTCATCTAAGGTTCTGCAAATGATTCAGAAATGCCTTTCAACTCTCTTGCTTGTTTCTCATGTTATTGCACTTTAAGAGCCAAGGGCATAATTCTCCATCATAACTCTGGGATGGCATTTCCATGGAGAGATGAGCTAGTCTAGCAAAATGAGCTGCTTCCTGACCAAACACAAGGACAGAGCTGGAAAAACTGGAGATGTGGCTCTGAGCTCTGGGGAGAGGATTGGGAGACAAGGAGGTATATCAAAATCATCCAAAAGAATGTTTCAAAATACAAATCCACCCTTCACCTTGATTTTCATATTACCTAGGAAGCTGGGGAGTGGGGGTAGGGAAGGATGAGAAAAAAAATACTAGATTGTATATTTTGAAACATAGAGCTCCCTTTCCTTTCCCCTCCCTTGTCACTATCTTGAATATCAATAACCTAGAGGGATGCATTTGTGTTTGATGTCTCTCTCAAATCTCAGCATTTCATTTTATGTATGCATCTATGTATGTATTTATATGCCATCTCATTCCAGAAAGGATGGCAGATGGCTTAAAATGATATATCAAATACCAAAAAAAGGAGCATAAAAAATAGAAACAAAATGCCAAAGAGGAAAAAAATTGGAAATGTAAATGTGAGTCACCCTGAGGTCACTTTCACAAAGTTCAGCTGGCTTCCATTCAGGAGAGACTCAGCTCACAGAGAGAAAATCCAGGATCGTGCAGGCTGGGTGTTCAGGGAGCCTTAGGCACTGGGTTGTCTGCTGGAAAAACTGCTCATCTGTTACCAAGATGGGGACCCATACTCTTTAGGTCCTCACAAGCTGGAAGCACTTCTGAGTGAAAAGGGAGTGGGCAACTAAGGTCCTGTTTTCTACAACTTGGGACGTTTCAGGTTTCCCAGAAGAAAGCCCAAGAAGGATAACACTTTTAAGGACTTAGTAGGCAAGGTCAAGGATTGTTATTAGGTCTTACTATGGCCTTTCCTGACCAGAGAGATGCTCCAGGTTGAAGCATCTGGAATCCAGTCTTTTATACCCAGGTTCCATCTAGACCACTGTCCAAATTACAGATTAATGCTGATTCTAGTTGACTATCTTCTTATGTATACAACAAATATATACTTGGAACATGACCAGGCATTTATATAAGATCCTATGATAGTACTGAAGACATGTGTGGAGAAGTCACAGGGAGATGGCATTTAGGTGAAGGAGAGCAAAGGATCAATTAATTCTATCCCCAGATATTAATAATGATAGTTAATATTACTGAGGACTTTTTAAGTGCTGGACTTTAAGTGCATTATCTCATTTAAGCATTTCGGTGACCACCTTAAGAGTACTCTTATTATCCTTCTTACTTTATAGATGAGGAAATGGAGGTTCAGAGAGATTAAATGTATCACTCAACACAGTTCAGCATTTAAGCTGTTGAAACAGGATTCAAGTCTAGCAGTCAGCCTTGTCAAGCAGGACTACAAAGGGAAGGTGTGAGCTGATGTGTAGTCTGTAGTTCATGGAAACCAGGTGGAAAAAAATAAACCTTGATCTGTTCTACAAAGCTCAGAGAATTCTGCTTTTTTAGACAAGTGAAAGAGCAGAGATCCATAGAAAAATGTTTCTCCAATTCCCCTTCCAAACACTGAGTCCTCAATTATCCCATAGAAAAATGTCTGCTAATATTTAGCAGTCATCCCAGTTTGTCTTAGCCAATGGTGGAAGATAGGGAGGTAGAAGTTGTTGGTGGGGGGGGTGGGCAAATAAGATGGAAGGTATCTGAAAATTGTACCATCTAGTCCAGAAGTTTTCAATAGATTTTCTTCTAGTTTCTTTTAAGACTTAATTGTGACTGGAAACAATGTAAGAAAATACAAATGTAATGCCATATTGCTACTTTTAAAAGTTCTATCATTTTAAAAATAAGAAGGGGCTTCCCAGGTGGCTCCAATGGTAAAGAATCTCCCTTGTCGAATAATGACTTCAGAACCACTTATTCTTCATCAGTATAAAACTTCTCTTCAAATTTACCATTCCTTGTACATTTTTATGCTCTACTGCTTCTGCTGTATCATTTGCCTTCAATAAGCTCATCTGCCATTTAATTAAAAATATAAATTTAAATGATTATTAATATATATTATTTAATATAAAATATAAATTTATATATATTTAATAGTTGTCTATATAAATTGTTTCATTTTTTATTAAAGTATTGTTGATTTACAATGTTGTGTTAATTTCTTCTGTGCAGCATATTCATTTATACATATATACATATTCTTTTTAAAATATTCTTTCCATTATGTTTGTCACAGGATATTGAATATAGTTTCCTGTGTTATGCAGTAGGACCTTGTTGTTTATCCATTCATATATAATAGCTTACTTACATCTGCTAACCCCAACCTCTCAGTCCATCCCTTCCCCAAATCCCTTCCCCTTGGCAACTGCAAGTCTGCTCTCTATGTTCATAAGTTTGCTTCTCTTTCATAGACAGGTTCGTTTGTGTCATATTTTCGATTCTGTATGTAAGTGATATCATATGATATTTGTCTTTCTCTTTCTGACACACGTGGCATGATGATCTCTAGTTGCATTCTTGTTGCTGTAAATGGCATTATTTTGTTCTTTTTCGTGGCTGAGTAGTAGTCCAATGTATATATGCACCACATCTTCTTTATCCATTTAACCAGTGATGGACATTTAGGTTGTTTCCATGTATTGGCCATTGTGAATAGTGCTGCTTTGAACATCGAAGTGCATGTATCTTTTTGCATTATAGTTTTGTCCAGATGTATACCCAGGAGTGGAATTGCTGGATCATATGCTAATTCTATTTTTAGTTATCTGAGTCAACAGTTTTTTTTAACCCTTATCACCATTTGATGAGGGGCTTCCCAGGTGTCTCCATGGTAAAGATCTCTGCCAGTGCAGGAGACACAAGAGATGCAGGTTTGGTCGCTGGGCCAGGAAGATTCCCTGGAGTAGGAAATGGCAATGAATTAGGGTATTCTTGCTGGGAAACCCCATGGACAGAGGAGCCTGGCGAGCTATAGTCCCTGGGGTCACAAAGAGTCAGACACAACTGAGCAACTGACCACACATGTACCATTTGATTAAAAATTTTCATCACCACCCTAAGAATTATTAATGTGCAAAAGAGTCTGTTTTGTTTTGGTTTGTTTGTTTGTTTGTTTGTTTGTCTGTTTTGACATAGCCTTCCTAGCCAAGATTATACCGAGTTTTACTTTTCTAGTTAGAATTACAAAAATGATTTTTTTGGTTTGTTTTCCAAATATAAATGTTATTACAATTTAAATATGTTTCAAACCACTCATATTACCTTTTGAGAGACTCTACCTTCTCACCGCCCTTGAAGAACACTGAGAGAAACATTACAACTAGGAACTTTTGTCTGAACGTATATTCTCTGGAATACTTCTTAGAGTTCAAGGGCCTCTGAAGGAGGAATAATTTGCAAGTAGGAGGAGTCAAAAAATTCTTTGTTTCTTCTTCATCCCTGGCTCTAAAAATCTTCATGTTCCTCCCTCAGTTCAGTTCAGTTCAGTCACTCAGTCATGTCCGACTCTTCAGAGTAGCAAAAAAGACTCTGATGCTGGGAAAGATTGAAGGCAGGAGGAGAAGGGGACAACAGAGGATGAGATGGCTGGATGGCATCACCGACTAAATGGACATGAGTTTGAGTAAACTCCAGGAGTTGGTGATGGACAGGGAGGCCTGGCATGCTGCAGTCCATGGGGTTGCAAAGAATCGGACACGACTGAACAACTGAACTGAACTGAACTGAGAGTAGCAAAAATCACCTGATCAGTAGGGGTTTTGATGTATTGTTCTTTTTTTTTTTTTTTCTTTATTTTACTTTACAATACTGTATTGGTTTTCCCATACATCAACATGAATCTGCCACGAATGTACATGAGTTCCCAATCCTGAACCCCCCTCCCACCTCCTTCCCCATACCATCTCTCTGGGTCATCCCAGTGCACCAGCCCCAAGCATCCTGTATCCTGCATCGAACCTAGACTGGTGATTCATTTCATATATGATATGCATGTTTCAATGCCATTCTCCCAAATCATCCCACCCTCTCCCTCTCCCACAGAGTCCAAAAGTCTGTTCTATACATCTGTGTCCCTTTTGCTGTCTTGCATACAGGGTTATCGTTACCATCTTTCTAAATTCCATATATATGTGTTAGTATACTGTATTGGTGTTTTTCTTTCTGGCTTACTTCACTCTGTATAATCCGCTCCAGTTTCACCCATCTCATTAGAAGTGATTCAAATGTATTCTTTTTAATGGCTGAGTAAATACTCCATTGTGTATATGTACCACAGCTTACTTATCCATTCATCTGCTGATGGACATCTAGGTTGCTTCCATGTCCTGGCTATTATAAACAGTGCTGTGATGAACATTGGGGTACACGTGTCTCTTTCAACTCTGGTTTCCTCGGTGTGTATGCCCAGCAGTGGGATTGCTGGGTCATAATGCAGTTCTATTTCCAGTTTTTTAAGGAATCTCCACACTGTTCTCCATAGTGGCAGTACTAGTTTGCATTCCCACCAACAGTGTAAGAGGGTTCCCTTTTCTCCACACCCTCTCCAGCATTTATTGCTTGTAGACTTTTGGATCGTAGCCATTCTGACTGGTGTGAAATGATACCTCATTGTGGTCTTGATTTGCATTTCTCTGATAATGACTGATGTTGAGCATCTTTTCATGTGTTTGTTAGCCATCTGTATGTCTTCTTTGGAGAAATGTCTATTTAGTTTTTTGGCCCATTTTTTGATTGGGTCGTTTATTTTTCTGGAGTTGAGCTGCATAAGTTGCTTGTATATTTTTGAGATTAGTTGTTTGTCAGTTGCTTCATTTGCTATTAATTTCTCCCATTCCGAAGGCTGTCTTTTCACCTTGCTTATAGTTTCCTTTGTTGTAAAGAAGCTTTTAATTTTAATTAAATCCCATTTGTTTATTTTTGCTTTTATTTCCAGTATTCTGGGAGGTGGATCATAGAGGATCCTGCTGTGATTTATGTCGGAGAACGTTTTGCCTATGTTCTCCTCTAGGAGTTTTATAGTTTCTGGTCTTACATTTAGATTTTTAATCCATTTTGAGTTTATTTTTGTGTATGGTGTTAGAAAGTGTTCTAGTTTCATTCTTTTACAAGTGGTTAACCAGTTTTCCCAGCACCAATTGTTAAAGAGATTGTCTTTAATCCATTGTATATTCTTGCCTCCCTTGTCGACGATAAGGTGTCCATAGGTGTGTGGATTTATCTCTGGGCTTTCTATTTTGTTCCACTGATCTATATTTCTGTCTTTTTCTACCATACTGTCTTGATGACTGTGGCTTTGTAGGATAGCCTGAAGTCAGGCAGGTTGATTCCTCCAGTTCCATTCTTCTTTCTCAAGATTGCTTTGGCTATTCGAGGTTTTTTGTATTTCCATACAAACTGAAATTATTTGCTCTAGCTCTGTGAAAAATACCGCTGGTAGGGATTGCATTGAATCTGTAGATTGCTTTGGGTAGTATACTCATTTTCACTATATTGATTCTTCCGATCCATGAACATGGTATATTTCTCCATCTATTCGTATCCTCTTTGATTTCTTTCACCAGTGTTTTATAGTTTTCTATATATAGGTCTTCAGTTTCTTTAGGTAGATATGTTCCTAAGTAGTTTATCCTTTTAGTTGCAATGGTGAATGGAATAGTTTCCTTAATTTCTTTTTCTACTTTCTCATTGTTAGTGTATAGGAATGCAAGGGATTTCTGTGTGTTGATTTTATATCCTGCAACTTTTATCATTCTTTTTAATGTCTTAAAAATTATATTCCTTGGTATTTTCCTCCTGTTTCTTTCCCTTTATGTGATGCACAAGATTATACCATATGTTCTCCATTCATACACGGGGCTTTATTGGACACCTGAGCCATAGACACATGACAAGTAGATGACCTCTGAGGTTCCTAAGGCAAGTGTATGTTGTGTATATGCACACACATCCTGAACTCAGGCTACTAAAGACTTTTGGCTGATGTCTTCCACTCATAGTTAAATTGGACAGAATGATATTTCTGTCATTGCTTTTAACTTCTGGGCTTCCCAACTGGAAGTTACTTTCAGTTCCTTCTAGGTTTAATTTGTTGATCCATAAGTAGTTAACACTGTTCTCTATATGTATAGTTGAACCCTGAAGAAATGTTTGATTAATTTTGCAGTCCTTTAGGCCAGAGCAGTTACTGCAGAGGAACATTTAAGAAATGCCCTTTCCTAATAATGAAGAAAGAGACATCTAAGGATGGATACAGGCTTTGGAGTCAGGAGATTCCCTTTTATTTATATACCATTTTATTCTGAAAGAATTTAAGACACACAAGATGTTACAAAAACAGTGAAAATTATTCTCATGAACCCCTTCACCCTGCTTCCCCCAAAGATCATATATTATTAATACATAGCCACAGTACATTGCAGAGACCTGCTTTCAATAGGAATGCTTACTGAGCACAAGGACAGTGTACCAGCAGCTGTTTTAAGGGTTTTAATGTGTTAACACCTTTAATCATCAGAGCAAACCTTGGGAGTAGGCACAGTAGCCCCCACTGTACAGTTGAAGAAACCAAGGTACAAAGAGATTTGATAAGCCATGTCTAGCCAAGATTCAAACCCTCACCAACTCGCTCTAGAATATATGCTTTGAAACACTCCACTACCCTGGTTTCTCACCCCCGCCCCCAGCCCCCATGTGGTCAAGCAGCATTTGCACTGAGGTTTGCACAAAATAAACCAGTCATTGGTATGTTTCTAATGCTCCAAAAGAGCACCTTCTCATTATCTCTGTGATGTCAGGTCCTTCAGATAGATTTCGTAAGGAATTGTATAGGGGTATGAAAGGAATAATTTTCTGATTACACAAAATTCAAGATTTAAAGGCAAAAAAGCTCTCCAGAAGTGTTCAAGCCAAAAGGATGGGAATGGAATTTATTTGTATGTTTAAGCCTAATGATAAGAATTGATACCAAGTGTTTTATTTCATGCTGACTCTGTGCCAAGCTCTTTACAGTAGTGTATGCATGCTCAGTCATGATCAACTCTTTGCAACACCAAGGACTATAGCCCAGCAGGCTCCTCCTGCTCCTGTCCGTGGAATTTTCCAGGCAAAAATACTCAAGTGGATTGCCATTTCCTATGTCAGGGGATCTTCCCAATCCAAGGATCAAGCCAGAGTCTCTTGCATCTCCTGCATTGGCAGGTGGATTCTTTACTACTGTGCCACCTTGGAAGCCAGAACTCAGGTCTTTACAATGTCTCTAATCATCACAACTTCCACAAAACAACACCCCATTCAAAGAGAAAGAAACTAGAATTTATATACTTTTCCTTCCAAAAAGAAGGAGCAGGAATAGAATCCAGGTGACAATAGCATCCTTTCCTAGTTCTGTTGTCTATTCACCTCAACACAAAAATTAAGAATAGGCTGACAATACAAAGATAAGCTAATAAGGATAAAGCTAGCTGCCTTGCTAGTTAGGAAGTGTGCCTTATCAATCTCTTGGGGATTCTAAAGAATGTACATCATGGCATAAATAGTGACCAGTAAGATCATTATATACCATATAGATTCTCTATCCTAGCTTTCTCCTTCACTCCCTCTCCTTTCCTGCCTTAGTTAGTTCAGATAGAAGAATTATAAATTGGAATCAATCCAAACTTATTGATAAGGACTCTAAATTGGTTAATTCTCTGTGTTAATCTGATCACAGAGTGCCCAGATGTTTGGTAAAATATTATACTGGATATTTCTTTGAAGCTGTTTTTGGGTGAGATGAACATTTATCAGTAGACTGAGTAAAGCAGGTCCCTCTCTGTCATGTGGGTGGGCAGTCAAAGATCTGAATAGAACAGAAAGGCTGAACTTTCCCAAGTAAGGAAGAGCTCTCTTGCTTGATGACCTTCAAACTAGGACATTGACTTTTTCACGCCTTTGGCTTGAACTGAAACATCAGCTCTTCTTGGATCTCAAGCCTGCCCACTTTCTCACTGGAACCATCCCATCAACTCTCCTGGGTCTCCAGTTTACCAACTCACCCTACAGACTTAGGACCCACCTCACAAATCTCACCTTGCAGATCTTGGAATTAATCTGTATGGTCATGTGAGCCAATTCCTTGTAATAAATCACACACACACACACACACACACACACACACACACACACACACCTGATTGGTTCTGTTTCTCTGGAAAGATCTAATTAATACAGGCTCACTGAGTAAAGAATCCATAATTGAGGATTTAGCTCAAGGAAATTGGAATAGCTCTCACATTTTGCCTGATTGATTGAGTGAAATTTGTATCCAAAAGTGGTCTATAGTAAATGAAGATGAGATGCCAAAACTTCCTTGCTGATATTGGGATGGATAGGATGGAGAGATTGTATAATACCACCTCATCCACTCTGGGCGGGATCCAGAGGATATGCTTTTCACTAAGGCTGTGATAAATTAATTAGAGGATACCCTCCACCAGCATTGTTGAAGAGTTTTGTGATTGCTCTTCTCTGTAGGTCAGATATTATAGTGTGACTTGTGACTCAACTGTGATTCCTAAGTGTGATGAGAATGATCGGACTCTGGAGTGGCACAGAAGAGTCCAGGCAGTAATCAAAAGTCTGACTCACAGAGATCTTCAGCACTGAATAACTGATCCTGCTATCCCTAGGACCAAAATAGTTGGACGGTATATTAAAGCCTTATTTTTATAGTCATCAAAGCCGGAAGTTAAGTGAACAGAATTCTGACTCAAGCTACCAAACTAGAAAGTTTTAGTCTTTCAGTCCATCTCCAAACTTAAGCCAGTTCACCAGCCCAGATTCAGTGGGTCCTTGAAGAAGCCTGCCACACTCTCAAAAATGTTTCTTTTTTATTGAATTATAGTTGATTTATGGTGTTGTGTAATAATTTCTGCTGTGACTCAGGTATCCACATATACATTCTTTTTCATATTCTTCTCCATTATAGTTTATCACAGGATATTGAATATAGTTCCCTGTGCTATACAGTAGGACCTTGTTGTTTATCCATCCCATATATAACAGTTTGTGTCTGCTAGTCCAAACTCCCAATTATTCCCTTTCCCCCACTCCTCCTTGACAAACACAACTGTTCTCTATGACTGTGAGTCTGTTTCTGTTTATAGATATGTTCATTTGTGTCATATTTTAGATTCCACATACAAGTGATATTATATGGTATTTGTTTTTCTCTTTCTGACTTAATTCACTTAGTTTGATAATCTCTAGGTCCATCCATGTTGCTGCAAATGATATTATTTCATTCTTTTCATGGTTGAATAATATTCATTCATATTCATTCAATATTCATATTACATTATATATAACATAATATGAATATTATATATATATATATATACACACACCACATCTTCTTTATCCATTCATCTGTCAATGGACATTGAGGTTGCTTCCATGGCTTGGTTATCGTAAATACTGCCGTTATGAAAATATGTGTGCATATATCTTTTCAAATTATGGTTTTGTTTGGATATATGTCCAGGAATGGGATTAAAGGATCATATGGTAACTCTATTTTTAGCTTCTTGAGGAACCTCCATACTGTTCTCTATAGTGACTGCACTGATTTATTCAATACATTCCCACCAAAAGTGTTAAGAGGGTTTCCTTTTCTCCACACCTCTCCAGCATCAAAAATATATCTTGTTTAACTCCCTCCCATCCTTCTCTCCAAAGATCTCTGACTGTTTACCAAGGAGGCTGTGCACTGAGGAAGGAGACACATTCAGACTTTTCAGGGATTCTGGGACATTGAATCTGGATGTACATGATTTCCTAAAAAGTCTAAAATGTCACAGTGGTCCACCAGTCAGAGCAGGGGTTCTATTGATCAAATGACTGATGGAATTCTGGTACAGTTACACTTCATAGGGGGCTCAGTGGGTTCTTGAAATCATCCTGCAGTTACTTGCCCAGATCTGGGCTGCATAGTTGGAACAGACATAGCAGAATCCCTAATCTATAGAATGGGGACTATTGTGCTAGGAAACACCAAGGGAAGCCATTAGTACTCTCTATATGCAGGAAAATCACAAACCAAAGGCAGTACCACATTTCAGGAGGGATTGTGGGGACTGTTGTCACTACTGAGGACTTGAAAGATGTAGGCATGGTGAGCCTATAATAGTTCGCCTGTGTTGAAAACAGATGGAACTTGAATTATCTTAAACTTAATCAGGTGGTATATTTAGTTGCAGCTGCTCTTCCAGATGTGGTTTTGTTGTTGTAGCAGATCAACACATCCTCTGGCACCTGGTATGCAGCTATTGGTCTATCAAATGCCTCCTTCTCTATATCTATTAATAAGATCATCAGAAGTAGTTTACTTTCAGCTGGCAAGGCCAGTAATACACCTTCATTGTTCTATTTTAGGGCTATAGAAACTCTCCAGTCCTGTTCCACAATCTAGTCCATAGGGACATGACCATAAGATACTTTCCATCCCATAAGATACTGTGCTCGTCCATTTCATCGATGATATTATAATAATTGAACCTGGTGAGCAAACTTCAGGCATATTGCGGTAACATCTAAATAAGGTAAGGGAAATAGATTCCACAAAAATCTTAATGAAATTTCATTGTCTGAGGCATGTTGCGATATCTCTTTCAATGTGAAGGACAAATTGCTATATCTGCCCCATCCTGCATAGTGGTTTTCTGGATTTTGGAAGCAACACATACCCATTTACCAAGTGATTCAAAAAGCTTCCTGTTTTGAATGGGTCCGAGAACAAGAGAAGACTTTAAAGCAGGTCTGCCATGCCAGCTGCTCTGACACTTGGACCACAGAACCCACAGGCCCAATCACGCTTGAAGTGGCAGTGGCTGGTAGGCATGATGTCTGGAGGTTTTGAAAGGCACTTGTATGTGATTCACAGGGCAGATTCTTAGGACGTGAAAGCAAAGTCATGCTATCCTCTGCAGATAACTACTTTCTTTTGAGAAACAACAACAGCTCTGTGCTTTCTACTGGGCACTGATGGAAACAAAATGCTCCTGACCATACTGCTGCTGCTGCTGCTGCTAAGTCGCTTCAGTTGTGTCTGACTCTGTGCGACCCCATAGATGGCAGCCCACCAGGCTCCCCCGCCCCTAGGATTCTCCAGGCAAGAACACTAGAGTGGGTGGCCATTTCCTTCTCCAAGGCATGAAAGTAAAAAGTGAAAGTGAAGTCATTCAGTCGTGTCTGACTCTCAGCAACCCAATGGACTGCAGCCTACCAGGCTCCTCCGTCCATGGGATTTTCCAGGCAAGAGTACTGGAGTGGGTTGCCATTGCCTTCTCCACTCCTGACCACAGGACACTACATTATTATATGACTTGAGCTACACATTGTAAACTGGGGCGGGGATGGGGGAGGGTTGTCTGACTCACAACAGCATTCCATTATCGTATGGAAGTGGTACATATGATGTACCCTGCTTGATCAGAGTCAAGCAGGTTTTAAAGATTCATGTTACACAAAGAAGTGAATCAGATCCCTACAGCTCCTCTAGGTCTTCCCTCATAGCTCAGTCGGTAAAGAATCTGCCTGCAACGCCAGAGACCTGGGTTCGATTCCTGGGTTGGGAAGATCCCCTGGAGAGGGAAATGGCAACCCACTCCAGTATTCTTGCCTGGAGAATCCCATGGACAGAGGAACCTGGCAGGCTACAGTCTGGGGTCATGAGAGTCAGACCTGACTTAGTGACTAAACCATCACCACCACAGCTCCTCTATCTTCTCGTCACTTTCTCTCTTTTAACCCACATCTATGGCCTCATAGGATATTCCCTATGACAATTGGTTGAGGAGAAGAACAAAGAACTTTTGGGTATGGTTCACAGTTGATTCTGTACCTGAAAGCGGGTGGCTGCCTCACCCTTGGATGAGCCAGAAGGACAGTGGAAAAGGGAAATATTCCGAGTGGATATTTACGGGATATTTATGGAATATTATGGAAGAGTAGTCACTTACTCTGGGTAGAAATTTTCCTGTCCTCCCTGCAGGTCTTCTGCCAAAACTGCTATCTATGAACCTACAGAATACTTTATCTACCTTCCTGGTATTTTAATCTCAATATTTAAAGTAGAGGATGTAAAAGAGGTGTGTGAATCTCCTGGGGGAAGAAGAAATGTTACCCAAAGACCAAAGAAAGGATTCTCTATTCTTTTTTGGAGAAATGGCTGGAGTGTTTCTGTTTGCATACTAAATAGTCATATTATGGTAGGTGGAAGGATGACTTTGCTACTGTCTTTATTTGGAGATTAAAAAGTGTGCTTTCAGGAGTGTGTATGAGTGCCAAATGGTCAGGAAGCAGACTCCAGTATCTGTGTGATGTGTCAGTGTGGTTAAGCTACCCTACATTTGCTAGATTCCCTTTTTTGGTTCAGTGTTTCTGGTTAGGATGGGCCACAAGAGAGATTCTTGTGGGAGATTGGAGTTGGAGATGGAAGGGATGGAAGCTGCAGGTGTTGAAAAGCTCACACGTGTGCTCATTTATCTGCTGGCTCATCTCTTTGGAGTGAAGAAGTCAGGGCTGCAACTGCTCTGCCTTCTCCTGAACTCTCCTTCAGCTTGTGCAGTTCCTGGACCAGGAGTGTGTTTCACACCTTGATGAAGAGCCTCAGCTTCTTGTGGTGGTGCTCATACCACCCAGTTCAGAGGCAGTGAGAACTGACATGGGCTTAAATTTATCCTCATGAGACCCCACTCATCCTGTGGGTTCCAGCTTGTCCTTTGTTCTCTTCTACTTTACAGTCACATATATAGGCATATAATGTGTTTCAGAAGTTTGACCTTATCAATAAATAGTGTGACTAGAGACCAATAAATAGTCTCCCCCATATAATATTATTAGCCAACCCCATCTATCTATCTATCTATGATTTGTTGCAGGAATTTGACCTTACCAATAGTAAGAACTATCTGTGCAAATACATAATATAAAGGCATTATATTATATATAATACACACAAATATTTTGTTGCAGGAATTTGGGATAGGTATTCTTTTTTATTAATTTGTTTTGTTTATCTCTATGCTGGATCTTCATAGCTACATGTAGCTTTCTCTAATTGTGGCAAGTGGAGGCTACTCTCTAGTTGTGGTTTGCGGGCTTCTCATTGTGGGAGCTTCTCTTGTTGTGGAGCACAGGCTATAGGAACACGGACTTCAGCAGTTGCAGCTCATGGGTTCTAGAGCACAGGCTCAGTAGTTGTGGTGCATGGGTTTAGCTGCTTCTCAGCACGTGGAATCCTCCCTGGGATCAAACCTGTTTCCCCTGTATTGGTAGACAGACTTATCCACTGTCCAACCATGGAAGTCCCTGGTATAGATATTCATTCCCAGTGACTCTGCTTCTCTGCTTGAATCCTGACCCCTATGCTACCAAACCAAACTTGAGTCCACTCACCCTGCTGAAATAAAGCCAGTCTTCTGACACCAGGTTGTGGTGAAAGAAAGTGCAGCATTTATTGCAAGGCCAAGCAAGGAGCGTGGGCCACTAATGCTCAAAAGGCCTGAACTTCCCCTTTTACGAAAACATATTTTAAAGACAGGGTGAGGGAAAGGGTCTCAGGATGTGTGATCAGCTCTTGGCCATTCTTCTGATTGGTTGGTGGTAAGGTAATTGGGAGTCAGCATCATCAACCTTCTGGTTCCAGCTAGTATGGGGTCTATGTGCTTGCTGGTCAGCATGCTGTTGATTTCTTCCACCTCGTGGAGATTTCAACTCAAGGATATGACTCAGAATATTATCAAGAGCCAAAGAGGAGGCACTAAAGGTCCTTGATTTTTGTCTTGCTTAACTGTTTTCCTTTGTTTCTGTATTTTCTCATCTCTCTGATTAAATTTGTTCTTTGGAACTCAGGGAAGGCCTAGAAGGCTAAAGTTTTTCATGAAACAAGAAGCAGACAGATCACGGGTGGGGAGTGGTGGTCAAGGGGTGAGGGTGGATCCTGTCCCTAGAAGGTCCCATAGGTTCCTGCTTGGTAGGTCTAGCTCAAAGGATCAGAGACGTGACCTCCAGGTACACACCCTGTGAAACTCTGAAGAGCCCTCAATCTGCACAATAACCATCCATCATAAAACTCCCAACCCTGGGTCTGGAGAAGTCTTTGTGCCTTTATGGCTTCTTTTCTTTCTAGGCTCATCCTTTCCCCTATTGCACCATCTCAGGGAGGGGATTATGACAGGGATGATTCCAGAGCAATAATGCTGGAGGAAATGAGAAATGGCTGCCAAGACCTTTGAACTGTGTCCCAGGCCTGGAATAATCACACATCAGCGTATTCCTCAAGGACTCAGGATTCCTCCCTTATCTCTGTGCATCTTGGGAGGAGGTGATTTCCTGCTCATTCCCAGTGACCTGTGAACCCTCTCCAGTCTTTCACCAAGAAGCACATACTCCTGTCATGTAAAACTGCATGTATTTCTGGTTTCATCCAAGAAGGGTCTATGCACTCCCTTTCAAAAGACTTCAGCTCTGCTATCCATTGTCTTGAGAGCTTTCTCTCAAAATCCCACCCCTCCCCCACATAAGCAGTGAATCTGACTTTCCAGGAGGACCAGTAACATTGTCCTCCACATTTAATCATCCTGATAACTTCAGAAGTTTCTGATACCATGCAGAACCCTGTGGGGTTCCTGGGCATAAAGGCCTTTCTGTGTCCCCCATTTTTTTGATTATAGGAAATAGCCTTTTCTCATCCTCCATGACCCTCCCTGAGTTCCAACAGGCAGATTCAAAGAGTTGTTAATTAGGGAAGGGAGGTGATGCAAGATTGGGGAGAAACAAACAATCAAGAGCAGGCTTGGGGCAAGGTCCTGTTTCCCCATCAATACATACAACAATATCTTTGAGCTATTTTACAGATACTGAAATCCCCTCTAGGTGGGAGAAGTTAATGGTATCCTGTCCACAAGCATGCAGACCCAGACCAGTTGGACTTGAAGGTTGATGCTGACTCCCACTTACCTCACTACTAACCCATCAGAAGAAATGTCCAGAAACTGATCATGCCCTCATTTACTATAAAACTTCTCCTTACGTTTCCAGAGTGGGGACTGATGCTTTTGAAGGCATTAGCCCACTGTGTCCCCCTTTGCCTGGCAAAGCGATAAACCTCTTTTACCTCACCCAGGACTCCATCTCTGAGATTTGATTTGGCACTGCTGTACAGAGAAGCTGAGTTTTCAGCATCATATACAAAAGCTGTTTCTTCTAGTGGGTTTCAGGAGCAGAGATAGAGCTAGAAGACTTCCAATTGAGGGGGTGGAGGGGGAAGCAGGATTCACTCCTGACCCCCTGACCTTGGGTGTTCACAGGGACGAATGATAAGAACTGTCTTACCCTCCAGGACATTTAAGCTGCTCTGAATTTTTCAAAACATTTCCTTCCTCTGGGAAAATGCCACTCTAAGCGTGACCTGAGGGACCAAGAAAGGGACCCAGAGTTCAGTGATCCACCCTGCAGACAGCACTCAACCCCAAAAGTCCTTGAGACATTGGTGGGAGTGAGAGGTGAGGTCAGGAGTCAAGGTGAGACCAAAGTCAAGAGCCCTATTTGAAGACTGAATCCTTGATACTGCCTTGCTTGGCATACAAGTGCCATTAAAAATGTCCTACCTCCCATGGGGGCTTCCCTCATAGTTCAGTTGGTAAAGAATCTGCCTGCAATGCAGGAGACCACAGTCTGATTCCTGGGTCAGGAAGATCAACCGGAGAAGGGATAGGCTACCCACTTCAGTATTTTTGGGCTTCCCTTGTGACTCAGCTGGTAAAGAATCTACCTGCAATGTGGGAGACCTAGGTTCGATCCCTGGGTTGGGAATATCCCTGGAGAAGGGAAAAGCTATCCACTCCAGTATTCTGGCCTAGAGAACTCCATGGACTGTGTAGTCCATGGGGTCTCAGAGTTGGACATGACTGAGTGACCTTCACTCACTCACTACCTCCCACAGACAAAGAAATATATATTAGGGTGTTCTCAGCATTCTTTAGAATATTGAAAATGCCAAACAATGGGAGTGTTCGATAATAGAATCTTGGAATAGCTAGTGAAAAAAATCACGTTTTCACTTTTTTTTTGTATAAAAGAAGTGGCTACAAAATGCTAAATCTTTTTTAAGAGCAAGTGACAGAATGATATAAACCCATTTGTTTATTTTCTTTAAACTTTAAATTACTGACTATGCCTGGAATAAAAAGTCTCAAGCTGTTGGCAGTGATTTCTTCTAGGGAATGAATTTAGAGAAGAGAAAATTTCTCTTTTCTGCTATATAAAATTGTGAATCCTTGGGTTTACTTACTATAATTTTTTGTACTTAAAAAAATAAAGATTAAAAATTATGGGTATTTTTTTGGTCACACCATTTGGCATGTGGGATCCTAGCTCCTTGACCAGGGATCAAACCCAAGCCCCCTAGATTGCCAAGGAAATCCCTAAAAATTATGTTTTTGAAGATTGATGGATGACAGAGAAACATGTATAATGCAAGGTTAATTTTTTAAAGTAGGACACATAATATATAAAGGCTGCTGCTGCTGCTGCTGCTGCTAAGTCGCTTCAGTCGTGTCCGACTCTGTGTGGCCCCACAGATAGCAGCCCACCAGGCTCCTCTGTCCCTGGGATTCTCCAGGCAAGAACACTGGAGTGGGTTGCCATTTCCTTCTCCAATGCATGAAAGCGAAAAGTGAACGTGAAGTTGCTCAGTCGTGCCCCACTCTCAGCAACCGTATGGACTGGAGCCTATCAGGCTCCTCCGTCCATGGGATTTTCCAGGCAAGAATACTGGAGTGGGGTGCCTAAAACCCCATAAAATATTCTGCCCCTCCAACACACACATACACACACACACACACACACACACACATGCACTCATGCACACATAAGGTCAAAAAAGACACTAAAAGGAAGAAAAGAATTCAACATGTAAATGCAGGTAATTTCTATGTTTGAAGGTTATAGATAACTTATGTCCTTCAGGATACATTTTGTGCCCTGAAAACTTCTAAAATGTAAATTAATTTTTTAAGTCAGAAAAAAGTAGACATTGTTATTTTTTAAAGTCAACTTTTATATTACTATCCTGTGAAGTGTTAGGGCAGAGCAGCTGTGTAAAGGCTCACATTTCCTTATTTCTTTTCCCAAACTGGAATTCTTTGGGGAAAATTCTTCTCATGGATGCTGCAGTAGCTTGTGTTCCTGTGGAGAACATTAAGGAACAAATCTCGGAAGCATCCTGCCCGGGAGACAGGCCACCTGGGCTCTCGGCTGCCCAGCACAGCCACTCCCAGTGTCACCAGTGGACACTGCCTCCACCTGATTGATTAACAGGTTATTAATTCACCTTCTTCCTAGGCAGACTTGTTTTTGTACCCAGTTCTCTAATGCATATCTACTGTCAAACACCATTCCCTTCATTTTACCAACAATAGAAATGGATGGAAGAGTATTTAACTCACTGCCAAAAGAACAAAGTGCAATAGCAGGGCCAGGACCAGACATCCACCTCAATTATTCTCAAGTTTATTCAAGTACCTAGCGTGTGTTGCTCATTGTGGACAATGAGGATACAAAAACCTCACTGGCATAATCTTTGTCCTTTGGGTGTTCATAATAGGCATGTTGGAGAAAGAAAAGAGGGCCAGGGAAAAGCAAGGAATGGATATAAAATGATCGGAAGTCACAAGTAGTGATGGTAATAACAGAGGAAAAACTTGTGGCCATTGCCATTGAGACAGAAGGAAAGTGTAGGGCGGTGACCGTGGAGGGAAGCAGGGTCTAGGGCTGTCCCTCTTTTCAGAACACAGGTTTTCCAGGTATGGCCCCCAGACCAGCAGCATCAGCCTCTCCTGGGGCCTTAGCTGACATGCACATTTGAGTTCCCCATCTGGGACCTTCTGGGAATCATAAACCCTGGAGGTGGGGCCACCACCATCTGCATTTTAACACATCCTTCTTCTCCTTCCCACTCTTCACCTGCCTCTGACCAGCCCTCACCTCCACTGCCAAGTGACTCTGACATCTGCTGAAGTCTGCTGCTGCTGCTGCTGCTGCTGCTGCTGCTAAGTCGCTTCAGTCGTGTCCGATTCTGTGCGACCCCATAGATGGCAGCCCACCAGGCTCCTCCATCCCTGGGATTCTCCAGACAAGAATACTGGAGTGGGTTGCCATTGAGAACCCCTGACTCAAAGTTCATCAAGGAGCAGATTCTAAATAACTCAGGAAGGCAAATGCACAGCAGAAAACTTGACATAGATGAGTTACCCGTGTCTCCTGAAAAAACCACCAAAAGATATACCTGATAGCGGTGCTCACAAGACAAGCCCCTAAAATGCTTTCCTCCAGTTGCAAATAGAGATCTAGGACTATTTGTAGCGTGCTACTTCCAAAAATAAGCTAAATGCCTATGCATGCAACTTTGGGGAAGAATTCCCTGCTGATATTTCAGCCATCTTCAGGAGTGCTGAATGAGAGAGAATCACACAGCAGCCAAATGCCATGAATCTAAAGAATCATGTAAATATGCACCTGCACAGGTGGTAATGTGTGATAAGGGCTTCATTAGAAGTTTGAACACAATGTGATCAAGTACAGAGGCAGCCAGCACTGCTGACTGCTGATAGAAAAGGAAGGCTTTACCCAACAGACAACATTCATTGTGGAGCTTGAATCACCAGTAGAATTTTACAAGGTAGAGAAACAAGTTGGAACAAAGGTTGGGGGCTCACAAAGGCCTCCTGGGAAGGAGAGGGGGAAGGGAAGGTGGATGACAAAGAGCTCCAGGAGCAACCTGAAGAAGATGAATATTCTTCTGTGGAAAGTGGAGACCCTTGGAGGCAGGGGGATGATGTGATGAAATAGACACATAGAAAGACCAATTGATAAGAGTGGGAAGAAACACTCATAATCTTTAAGTTGGAGAGGGGGCCAGTTCAGTGAGATTATGGTTGATTTTTTAAATTTATTTATATTTTATCCTGCTATGAAAGTATTTTACTCAGGACTTCCTTTGAAATTAAGAAGAATAGCCATGAAGAGAAGGAGGAACCCAAGATGGGAAAGCCCTGGAGACCCAGACTTAAAGACAAGAGCAGTGATCAAGCCCACAGGCAGAAGGGTTAGTAGTGGTAAAGAGGAGGGGTCATTTGTCCTTTGAGAGCAACAAGAAGAGGATAAAAATTCATGTAATACCAAATTTTTTTCAGATGACTCAGGTTTTATTGGGTACTCAATCAATTAAAAACAATCCAAGGCAAAGTGTTGATGTTGTTTGTCTAATTGTAAAATTAACATACACAGAATATAAGATTTGAACTAGAAATATCAATTTTTGTAATGGTACAGAGCTGAGATCATTGGTAGTAGAGGCCTCTATTTCCTCAGTCATGAGATAGCAACACAGCAACACCATCACCTGAGAACACAGCTAACACCTCCATAGTGTGTTATGTGTCAGGCACTGTCGTCAGCATTTTATATATACTGACTCATTTAATCCTCCCCACAACTCCAGGAGGGAGACACTATTATCATCACATCCATTTTACAGAAGAGAAAACTGAGGCTTAGAGGTTATGGTCACATGGGGGAAAGTGGCAAAGCCAGGACTTGAACCCAGGTGGTCACCAAGCAATGTCAGGATTTAGAGAAGAAATACCCAGGGAATGACTGAGGGATCAGAAAGTGTATTGAAATCTCGGCTAAGTGTAAAACCCACGCATTTGCCATAGAAGTTTGCCATCAGATATCCTACTTTTGCCCATTCTGGCAAACAGAACCTTAGAAGAGCTAGCGTGAGTTCTCCCCAGGAAGGACTTCTAGGGCTGCCCTCAAAATGTTGCCATGAGCTGCCTTCACAGGAGGTGACGCGAGCTCTCTGGTCGCGTGAGAAAGCCTCCTTTGGAGCTTTCCCACAGAGGACGCCAACTGCGGGCCAGTGCACGCCCTGCCGAGTCCAGCTCACCCGCGTCCTGGTGACTCAGGAAGGCGGCAGTGGGAAGGGGTTTCTTCCCAGCCGCCTCAACTTTGCCTCATCTGACTGTGAAATTGGAAGTTCTTCAAGTATTTGAGGGAAAAGCAGCTGCCAACTAAGGATCTAAAAATAGTGAAAGCAAACACAAAGACAGAATGTGAAAATCAGATTATTTGGGCAGCCAAGCCAAAGTTAGAAAAACTACAAGATGGGAGAGAGAGAGAGAGAAAACAGAACCGCAGCGTCACTCCCCAGCAACAATTACACCCCTCCTTGTTGTGGGCTGGCTGAGCAGCACTCTCTCCCTCCACTATTCCTTCCCAGTAGAAACTATATCAGGTCACCTCCACCACACATCAAAGCCTTCAGACCAGAGAAGCAAACCACCTTGTCTAGTACTGTGCTACCATTAAACAAAGCAAAATCCTGGGGCAGCAAGAGGGTCTCCACACCCTTCTCTCCTATGGGATGGACCCGCCTTATGCACAAGGGAAATAAATTGCAAACCTTTGTGTCTAAAAAAATGCCCAGCCCCCACACAATATTTTGAGATGCCCCCAGGAGACTGAGCCAAGGTTTGGGTCTGTTCAGACACACCTAGCTGTCACATCAGAAAACCCTCCTAAACAATGACCTCACCTAGAAGGGTGCATATATTTTTGTAATGTAATAAGACGGTTGGGGGAAGCTAGTTCCAGGGTCAGTTCAGCTGCTATGTGTTGTCAATATATCAGTCTGTGCAGTTTGGGGAGCCGTCCTCAGGGTCTGCCTTCCTACTTGTGTAGAGACATGCTTGCCTTCTGCTCAGCTGATGTCTTCATGCCCTACCCTTCTCAGGGACAGTAATGTGTTTTCCAGCTATTCATCTCTCTTGCCTTTTCCACCTGCTGGAGACCAGCAGCATCTTTGGCTCGTAACGTCTTCCTCCATCTGTAAAGCACACCACTGCAACTGCTACTAACACCTTCACATCTCTCATCCTCTTCTCTGATCCTCTCTACCTCTTAACGAAGACCATTCCAGTTACACTGAGCCTGCCTGGACCATCCAGGACAAACTCCCCATTTCAAATCCTTTAGCTTACTCACCACGAAGTGCCTATTGCCATGAAAGGTAACACAGCCATAGGTTCTGAGGATTAGGTCATTGTCATCCTTGTGCTGGGCTGTGCTCAGTCACTCAGTTGTGTCCGACTCTTTGCGACCCCATGGACTGTAGCCCACCAGGTTCCTCTGTTCATGGGGATCCTCCAGGCAAGGATACAGGAGTGGGTTGCCATGGCCTCCTCCAGGGGATCTTCCCAACCCAGGGACTGAACCCAGGCTTCCCTTATTACAGGTGGATTCTTTACCATCTGACCCACCAGGGAAGCCTATAGCCATCCTTAGGGGACCATTATTCAGCCTACACAAGGCCTCACAAGTGTGTCTCTTTGGTGACATCCTCTAAGTGTTCACTCACTGAAAGGAAATAAACCATTCTTTCTAAAGATTTAGTCAGATAATTCTAGAAATTTCCACATGTGTTTCTCAGTTCACTCAGCTTCCCCAGGTGGTTTGGCCAGTCCATGACAGGTATGATGAGGTTAAAGGTAAACCTTTATTTTGGGCCACTGTGGTGATGTTCCTGGACAGTTAAGGGTTTTTCAAAGCATTATTAGGAGATTAGCTTTAGGTATAGACATAGATATAGATGAAAGGAGTTATTATAAGGAGTTGACACACACAATTCTGGAGTCTGACAAGTGAGTCCAAAATCCAGAATCCGTGGAACCAGGAAGAGCTGACATCCCAGTTTGAAAGGTGCAGGAAGCAGAATTCTCTCTCAGGTTATGGGTAGGTCAGCCTTTTTGTTCAATTCAGGTCTTCAGTTGATTGGCTAAGGCCCACACACATTAAGAAAAGCAACCTGCTTTTTTCCCAATCTCCCACCATCGCCTAGACAAGTTGACACCTAAAATTAAGCACCCCCCCAGTGCTAGCGACAGAGGTGGCAGCTGTGCTGCTTATGTCTGCTGGGGTGGCTGTCCCCCAGCGCTGACACCGCCCCTGATGCCACTAAAGCTGCGCCAGGGTACACAGAGTCCAGGGATATGCAGCACCATGGCCCACGCTTCACAGTCAGTGCATCACCTGGAGCTAATGGGGCTGGTACAGGGCAGCATGAGGCTTCCACGAAGAAGGCAGGGACACAGCTCATGTGGAGTTGTTATTGTTCAATTGCTAAGTCGTGTTCGACTTTGCCGCTCCGTACACTACAGCACGCCAGGCTGCCCTGTCCTTCACTGTCTCCCAGAGTTTGCTCAAACTCATGTCTACTGAGTCACTGATGCCATCCAACCATCTCATCCTCTGTCTCCCCCTTCTTCTCCTGCCCTCAATCTTTCCCAGCATCAAGGTCTTTTTCAACGAGTCAGCTCTTCACATCAGGTGGCCAAAGTATTGGAGTTTCAGCTTCAGCATCAGTCCTTCCAATGAACACCCAGGACTGATTTCCTTTAGGATTGACTGGTTTGATCTTCTTGCTGTCCAAGGGACTCTCAAGAGTCTTCTCCAGCATCACAGTTCAAAGATATCGATTCTTGGTGTTCAGCCTTCTTTATGGTCCAACTCACACACACATACAGTTCATGTGGCTGGCACCAAATCCTTTACCATGGCTGCTGCTTCTGATGGAAAAAGAGCTTGCCCCACCTCACCTTCATCCCCTTCCTTATCCTTTGAACCAAAGTATGGCTTTAACTTTCTCTTCTCTAAATCTAAGATCCTTCCCCACAAACTCCTTTATTTTTCATATAAGTAGCACCCACCCCCAACCCCCGCCAGTGGCCTCTCATGGCACCCCACCATCAGCTCTCCACTTGATTAGGCAAGGCTGAATCCTAAGATAAACACAACCCTAACCCTAAACACAATTCAAATTTTCAACTGGGTTGGGAAACCCGCTGAAGATCTCACAGGCTTCAAGATGAAAGATATGCATCTCTGCTATTGGTAGAGTTTCTGGGGTTGGAGACAAGTGGGAAGTTTGAGGGAAGCAAGGTAGAACTGGGGGCCTCATGTCACACCAGATAGGCCCTGTCCTGCCTCTCAACTGAATGATTTGCCTGAGAACAATCCACTGTACCTGCCCTGCCACCACAGAACCAGTTGGTAGGCAGCCTTTCTGATCCCGAGCTGCCCTCAAAATATGAAGATACTCCAGCCCCTTAATGAAGTGAAAGTGTTTGTCACTCGGTTGTATCCAACTCTTTGGAACCCCATGGGCTGTAGCCCACCAGGCTCCCCTGTTCTTGGAATTCTCCAGGCAAGAATCCTGGAGGGGTTAGCCATGCCCGCCCTCAGGGGATCCTCCCGACCCAGGGATCAAACCTGGGTCCCCTGCATTGCAGACAGATTCTTTGCCATCTGACTGTTGGTGGAGGACAAACAGCTAAATAAAAAAGCAGTTCTCCTCAGCCTGACTTATCAGCCCACCCAGCTGATCCTGGCAGGCATAGACTTCCCAGGACCATAGGAAAAAGCATACATATTTCATGGAAACCTAATCTGACTGAGCATGTGGAGGTTGGAAAAACAAGCTCTAGGGAGGGTTTCCATGCTGGCTGGGCAGGTCGACCAGTGCAGTGAAGCTGGCGCTCTGGAATCTGAGAGCTCAAAGGTTCCAGCAGGGAAGCTGATCCTTAGGCCCGGCCTATGGAGGTAGGGGTGGGACTGCAGAGCCAGTGATCAGGCTTCAGGTCCGGGTAGCACACGCCACTCAGGGGAACTTGGCAGAAACCTTCCCGTTGTATCAGGGAAGGGTCTGACCTCTAGTCCCGCCCCAAACAGGCCCCTGTACAACTTATTTCCCAAAGGTTGACCACAAACACCCTTGGCTCATAGTAGAATGAGGTAGCAGCTAAGAACATAGGTTTGTAATCAGATGGTTCTGAGTCTCAAGTTCTCTTTGGCCTTTCTTAGGAAAAGGATGTGAAGCCAGTTACTTTATCCCTCAGCATCATGCTTCCTTATCTATAAAGACCTGTCTCATACGAGATTTAATAACAGCATCACTAACAGCTCCACACTGGCATTAAGGACCCAGATTTCTTATCCTACTGTGTCTGCCTAGTACAAGGCTTCCATTCTCAAGGTCACCTAATGATTCAAAATGCTCTTGGAGCTTCTGACTTTTAGGCTAGAAGGAGGAGAAAAGTCGAAATGGCAAAAAAAGAGGAAAGAAAGAGCCTTGTCTGGTTTAATCAGCTCCTTTTAAGCAGACTGTGCTGCCCACATGACATGCATTTACGCTTCTCTTTCAGGGAGGAGAAGTCAGTTTCATGACCAAGCTGTAAGGTACAAGGGCACCAGGGAAATCTTTTATGTGCTTTTATTAAACTAGGTTCATTGCTCATCCCCTTAAACAAAATCGGGCCCCTATTCCTAAGAAGGAAGGAGAAATGAACTTTGAAGGAGGCAACCAACTGTTGCGACAAAAGCCCCCATTTTCCTGAGCTCCTTTCTAGGTCGCTCCCGTCACAGGCATCATGCTCACAGGCATCATGCTCACGTTTCTCCTCAGATTAAGAAAAGCACCAGACAGCAGGACTGGGACCAGAGCACAAACTTTAAGGAGGCTCTCACTCTTAGGTTCATGCAAGTGCTAACAGTGTACTTGTGTGAAGCTGGGACTGAGAGCCTCCTTAAATTTTGCATCCTGGGCAACTTGCAGATCTAACCCTAATCCCTTATTTCCCCCTCACCATGTTGTTCAGGCCAGTGTCTTCCCATTAGATCTGATTTTCCAAAATAAAAAAGCCTTCTAAGTGAGCCTCAGAATTTCAGTCAGCTGGGAGTTCTCAGAGACCTCGGACCTCTTCACACCCTCTATAACACACAGGTCTCACCATCACAGCCATGTCCCCATCACCCCTAGAGAGCAGGTAAAAACATCATGATGGTGAGGCTGAATGCTGTTTCACCAGGAAGGGCAAAGCCACTCAGCCCCTTGGCACAGCTTCTGCTAGCTTTAGACTTTAGAAATGATGCAGAATAGCCATCATCAAAAAAATCTACAAACAGTAAGTGCTAGAGAGGGTGTGCAGAAAAGGGAACCCTCCTACACTGTTGGTGGGAATGTAAATTGATACAGAGAACAATATGGAGGTTCCTTAAAAACAAAAGATAGAACTACCATATGAAGCAGCAATCCCACTTTGGAGCATATATCAGGGAAAATCTTAATTTGGAACCATATATGCACCACTATTTACAATAGCTAGAACAAGGACGCAATATCAATGTCCATCAACATAGGAATGGATAAAGAAGATGTGGTACATATATACAATGGAATATTACTCAACCCTAAAAACTGAGATAGTGCCATTTGCAGAGACGTGGAGAGAGCCAGAGACTATCATACAGAGTGAAGTAAGTCAGACAGAGAAAAGTAAATATCATATAATATTGCTTACATGTGGAATCTAGAAAAATGGTATGCTGCTGCTAAGTCGCTTCAGTCGTGTCCAACTCTGTGCAACCCCATAGACGGCAGTCCACTAGGCTCCTCTGTCTCTGGGATTCTCCAGGCAAGAACACTGGAGTGGGTTGCCATTTCCTTCTCCAATGCATGAAAGTGAAAAGTGAAAGGGAAGTCGCTCAGTCGTGCCCGACTCTTAGCAACCCCATGGACTGCAGCCTACCAGGCTCCTCTGTCCATGGGATTTTCCAGGCAAGAGTACTGGAGTGGAGTGCCATTGCCTTGTCCAAGAAAAATGGTATAGCTGAACTTATTTGCAAAGCAGGAATAGAGATACAGATGTAGAGATCAACTTGCAGGGGATGGGATGAATTGGGGGATTGGGATTGACCCACATACTCTACTATGTATAAAATAGATAATGAATGAGAACCTACTGTATAGCACAGGGAACTCTACTCAGTGCTCTGTAGTGACCTAAATGGGAAAGAAATCTAAAAAGAAGGGGGATATATGTATAATTGATTCACTTTGTTTGTACATCAGACACTAATACAACATTGTAAAGCAACTATAATCCAATAAAAAAATAATTTTAAAAAAAGGACTGCTGCAGAGCTTGGAAAAATCAAGGGCTACAGCTGGTACCATCCCTCCCACCCCCTCCTTCCCTGCTTTGAGTTCTTCCAAGAAAACACCAACCTCACTAACGCTAGTGTTTTGCAAACCAGCTGGCCTGAAACAAGTGTGGATGTGTTGTGCGTTCCATACACAATGGGTTAATTTCCAGTCCAGCTATAATAATGGTAATAATTGGCCACACTCAGGCAGCTGGCAATTACCACTATTTTTAACCTGCATCACTAAGGCAAATGGTTTTATGTACAGCTGTTTCCAAGAAGGCTGAGTTTTCTCCAGCTGGGAAAATTATGTTCCAGAGTCACTGCCCATCTCTCTTTCTCCTGATGTTCTTCTTCCACTATGGCACCACCTGCAAATCCCAGGCTCCTGGGACCATCAACCTGTTTCTTTCTTGCCTATCCTGTCCAACTGGCTCTCGAAACCAACAGAGATCTGATTTATCCTCTTACAATTGGCACATGCTCAGTGGCTTTTCAACCTGAGCCCCCCTGAGGTCCCCTATCCATACTCCCTCATACCAAGAGAAATGTGTATTCCTAGTTTTATTTTGACAATGTGCTTTCTGAACCCTGGCGTGGGTGTCTTGGCTCTGGATGTTTGTTTTGACATCATTATGGGCTTGACCTCCTCACTCACAACCTTGGCCAAGAGAGAGGAGGTTTTGGCACACCACCAGGAGGACCACACCTATCAGAAAGCAGGAGGGAGGGAACAAGGCAAAGGAAACTCTCCCACAGTTCCATCGCTTGTCCTGTGGATGAGAAGGACAAGGTCCAGGGAGTGTTTTGCGAAAGGCCTGGAAGGATCCTTGCAGATGAAAACCTCTGGGGGACTGTGGACCCCACTCTATGCCATCTCTTTCTGTGGTGCTGTGTCTGTCTCTTATATCTCCCTCTCACTGCAGAGATTCTATGTTTCAGTGTTGTCACTCAGCACAGTTTCTGACACTGCTTGGACCTATTATTTGTTAAATGAATGAATGAATGCCACTGGGCACATCTATAGCTTGGATATGTTGACCTCACCAACCAGAGGTTCAAATAAAGTTACATTAGTGTCAATCATACACCACTGATACGTGGAATCTAAAAAATGATACAAATGAATTTATTTAGAGCAGAACAGAAACAGACTCACAGACTAGCATCAATATTTAAGGGGGCACACAAAACCTCAGTAGTCAGATAAATACTTTAATGCAATTGTGTTAGTTTCCTAGCACTGCCATAACAAAGTATTACAACTGAGTGGCTCAAAATAATGGAAATTTATTCTGTCTCAGTTCTGGGCACTAGAAGACAGAAGTCAAGGTGTCAGCAGATCTATGCTCCCTTAAATTCTCCCTTGCCTCTTCCTAGCTTCTGCTGGCTGCAGGTGGTCTTGGGCTTCCCTTGGTTGTAGCTGCATCCCTCCTACCTCTGCCTTCACATGGATGTCTTCCCTTTGTGTCTCTGAATCTCACATGGACGTGGTGGCCTTCTCATAAGGACACCAGCCATTGGTCTTAGAATCCACCCAAATCTCGTATGATCTTATTGTTACTAATTACATCTGTATAGGCTCTACTCCAGTACTATTGCCTGGAAAATCCCATGGACAGAGGAGCCTGGTGGGCTGCAGTCCATGGGGTTGCTAAGAGTTGGACACGACTGAGCGACTTCCCTTTCACTTTTCACTTTCCTGCATTGGAGAAGGAAATGGCAACCCACTCCAGTGTTCTTGCCTGGAGAATCCCAGGGACAGGGGAGCCTAGTGGGCTGCCGTCTATGGGGCCACACAGAGTCAGACACGACTGAAGTGACTTAGCAGCAACAGCAGCAGACTCTATGGATTTCCAAATGAGGTCATCTTCTGAGGTTCTGAATTTGAAGGGACACTATTCAACCATAGCAATATTTCTTAGAGCAATATCCGTGCAAAAAAAAAAAAAAGAACAAAATTTCCAAATTCTCAGTACAGGATCCACCCCTGCACTGGCACAATGCACTTCATTCACCTCCCGCAGGCCCAGCCCTGATGAGATCATCTCTGTAAAAAGCCCCCAGAACAAGATCAGGGAGCTAGAAAGACACAGTCAACAACGACTTCTTCTACCACTTTGCACTGCACATGCTCTCGCAAGGAACTATCATCTGTAGCTGGGATGTGACCTCTCAGTTGTCAAGGGGCACAAGCACAGTTGAAAATATTTCTTGTCCCTCTTGCACCCACTGTCCATACTGGCATGACTCCATTTTTTTTCTTTCTTTTCCATTATGGTTTATTGATACTGAATATATTTCCTTGTCTATACAGTAGGACCTTGTTGATTATCTATTTTATATATAGTAGTATGAATCTTTTAATCCCAAGCTCCTAACTTATCCCTACCCTCTCCTTCCCCTTTGGGAACCATAAGTTTCTTTTCCATGTCTCTCAGTCTATTCTGTTGTCTAGAGAAGTTCATTTGCATCATTTTTAATTCCCTGTATAAGTAATATCATATGATATGAGTCTCTCTCTTTCTGACTTACTTCACTTAGTATGATAATCTCTAGGTCTATCCATGTTGCTGCAAATGGCATAATTTCATCCTTTTATGTGCCTGGCCATTCTCCATGAATGACCAGCCATAAAAACCCATAGTCAAGGCTATGGATTTTCCAGTAGTCAGTTATGGATGTGAAAGTTGGACTATAAAGAAGGCTGAGCACTAAAGAACTGATACTTTCAAACTGTGGTGTTGGAGAAGACTCTTGAGAGTCCCTTGGACTGCAAGGTGATCAAACCAGTCAATTCTAAAGGAAATCAATCATAAATATTCACTGAATATTCAGCTAAAGCTGAAACTCCAATACTCTGGCCACCTGATGTGAAGAACTGTCTCATTGGAAAAGACCCTGATGCTGGGAAAGATTGAAGGCAGGAGGAGAAGGGGGATGACAAAGCATGAGATGGTTGGACGGCATCATTGACTCAATGGACATGAGTTTGAACAAGCTCCAGGAGATGGTGAAGGACAGGGAAGCCGGGCATGCTGCAGTCGATGGGGTTGCACACCCCATCAAGAGTGTTGTGTCCAAAGAGTCAGACACAACTGAGGGACCGAACAACAAATTCTCAGTGAAATAATGGTGTTTGAGAGAGAGTCAGAGCCCATCCTTCTGGCTGAATGGGATCTAATTCTTGTCAGTGAGTGTCAGAGAGATGAGCACATATGGAGGCAAGAACTTCCCCCAGGCTCACGGCTGCAAGACTTGCATGAGTTTGCATGACAGCCTGTCTCCATCATTCTCGTAGCTTGTGCTGCACACTTGGAAAGGTTTCCAGAATTTCCAGAGAAATTCTACCCACCTCTTTACGGAAAACCACACAGCCTCTGCTTGGACATTGAGTTCTCAGCAAGAGAACATAAGAAACAGCACTGCTTGGGCTCCAGTGATTCAAAAAGTAGGTCATAAATATCCTTGAATTTAATTACTGGGGCTAATGGCTGACCTCAGCCACCACAGCAAGCAGGTTATATGTGGTTTATTTTTCTTTCCTTTCTGGAGTTGTGAGATGAAAGCATTGAAATTTTCATTTCTTTCACTATTAAATTAAAAAATGGCAGAGAATTCGGTGCTTTTAATATCTATGATTTTTCTTTTTAGTGTACATAAAATTCCACACACTTTCTATGTGTAATTTCCATGAAATCAAATTGATAAGGCTCATATGGAATCATCCTCATTTTATCTTTTTCCTTTTTAAAAAAGTTTTAAAGTGGAGTATAATTGCTTTACAATGTTGTGTTAATTTCTGCTGTACGATGAAGTGAATCGGTTATGAGTATACATATATCCCCTCCCTCTTAGACCTCCCTGCCACCCTGCTGCTGCTGCTGCTGCTGCTGCTGCTGCTAAGTCGCTTCAGTTGTGTCCGACTCTGGGTGACTCCATAGACGGCAGCCCAGGAGGCTCCCCTGTCCCTGGGATTCTCCAGGCAAGAACACTGGAGTGGGTTGCCATTTCCTTCTCCAATGCATGAAAGTGGAAAGTGAAAGGGAAGTCGCTCAGTCGTGTCCCACTCTTAGCGACCCCATGGACTGCAGCCTACCAGGCTCCTCAGTCCATGGGATTTGCCAGGCAAGAGTACTGGAGTGGGGTGCCATTGCCTTCTCCACTCTCCCACCCTACCCCACCCGTATCCCCATGCCAGCCGTCTAGAGCGTCACAGAGCGCGAGCTGAGGTTCCTGTGTTCATAGCAAGTTCCCCCTGGCTAGCTATTTCCCACACGGTAGTGTATGTGTCAGTGCTCCTCTCCCAGTTCGTTCCACCCTCCCCTCCCCTGCTGTGTGCACAAGTCAGTTCTCTACATCTGTGTCTCTGTTCCTGCCCTGGAAATAGGTTTCCCAGGTGGTGCTCGTGGTTGAGATCCCACCTGTCAATGCAGGAGACATAAGAGATGTGGGTTCAATTCCTGGATCGGGAAAAATCCCCTGGAGGAGGGCATGGCAACCCATTCCAGTATTCTTGCCTGGAGAATTCCATGGACAAAAGAGCCTGGCAGGCTACAGTCCATAGGGTCACAAAGAGTCAGACACAACTGAAATGATTTAATACACACGCACAGCACCATTTTTCTAGAGTCCACATATATGTGTTTATATGCAACATTTGTCAACCAGAAAAGTCTCAGACATCTGACTCACCTCTGGTGTCCCAGACCATGGTGTGGTGCCAGAGTCTGAGCCTAGGATGTAGACGTTCCTTCAAACACTAGACTCCTCTGTCTGCTTCACAGACTACATGCAAGGTGCCAATTCTGATAGACACATGACCCTACAGATGGCTGTTCTTCTAGGGAGTTCAAGGACAAAAGCAAAATTGCTCTACATAACATGTCTTTGAAATGGGCATATCATCACCCACACAATTCCACTTCTAGCATTTTCTCTAAGGATGCAATCAATAATATACCCCAAACTTTATCTATAAGGCTGCTTATAGCAGTGTTATGAATGATAATGGAAAATGGAGAGGAAAATGCCCAAAATTAGGAAGTGGTTAAGTAAGTTATATACACTTATGGTTAAAGTGTCCCAGGCTTTCCAACCTTGTGTGGTCACCCTGCTATTTAATTCTCAAATGAATCAACTGGATTTTTTATTCTTTATGACACTGGGACTCCTGAATGTTTCTAACAAGTCCTAGGAAGTAGCCATAGCAATTGGTGGTGGCTTTCACCCCTTGGTTCGTGCTCTCTTGACTTTGAGTATCTTTTGGTGGTATCCTTACCCTCTCTCCACTTCACTGCAAACATGGAAATAGCCCCCTGGTTTCATTTCTGAAGGCATCACTTGGGTGTGTGACTGTGAATCTTGACTGGGGAGATCATAGAGTTCAAGACCAAAAACACTAAACTTAAATCTCAAAATCAGACATCAATATTCATAAATCCATCTTTGGTGCTTCACTACAAGGATCTCCTTGCTGACCTCACCTCTTTGTCCTGGTCCATCCCCTACCGCACCACTCTCTCCCCACCCCCACCCTCAAAAGTCCACTCTTACTTATATCCATGCTCTTCTCACTTTTCTGTGTCCTAAGCCTGTAACCCTGACCCCAGACCCCCAAAGGAAACCAAAAATCAATAACTATTAAAACAACTAAAGAGGCATTTTTAGCTGCCACTTATTTCCTCCTTGTTTCAAACTTTGGCTCCACTGAAGGAATTCATTCTTAACTGTGCATCATCGAAAACCCATTGAAATGTTTCTTTTGTATCAATTAAAAAAAAATTCTCCCTCAAATGAATTTTGCTACCACATCCTAGAGAAACCAAGACAAATTGCCAATGGCTTTTAAAATAGCAATTTATTTTCCTTCCCACCACACATTTAATTGAATTCCTGAGTCATTAAAAGTCATGTTGTAGAAAAGTATTTAATGACATGGAAACAGTGTTCATGGCATATGGATAAGTCACACACACAAAAAGACCTATCCAAAAGAAAGTGCAGTAGAATTCAAATTGTATGGAAGTGGTGTGTATGTTTGATTAGGAGAAGCTGGTAAGATTTGGAAACATATTGTTGTGTTTTCTGTGTATTTTCTATTTTCTATTTCCTAATTCCATCTGCCTAGGGGCAAGGCATGATTACAGATGCAAAGGGAAAGAATGACTGTTTAGCTTTTAATATTCAAAAGAGGATTTTACACCTGAGATGGGCTTGAAAGCTGGGAATCCAATAGCTTTGCATAAGGGATTAGAGAGAAGGAAAATGGAGACAGAGCAGGAAAGCTGTCTCTGCTGAGCTCAGGGGACTGAGGGCAGACAGAATCTTACCCAGGTCTCCTCCTGAAGAGGGCAAGGCCAAGGTGCAAGACAAGTCCATGTGCACAACTCATAGCAGAGAAATACAGCTGAGCAGAGCAAGCATCCTCATGGCTGTGGAATCTGAATTAAGATGTGGACAGGTGACAGCACGGGTGGATCAAGCTGATCAAGAGTAAATAAGAAGAAACAACAGAAACTCAGGGGGCTGCAGCACCTGTAGGAGCCATGGAAGGACCTAGGTTGCAGAGGGAGGCTCCCAGCCCCCAAACAAGCTGAGAAAGAATAGGACACATGTCAGCAGTCACACGGGAGAGGCAAATGCCAGCAGAATGTCCAAGAGGAGACTCGGCCAGCTGTCTTTCGTTATCAGCAGTCAGCACACAGTGGACACCAACACAGGGCCAGGGGTCCCTCTGGCTATGGGGACATGAAAGCTTAAGCCCTGTATTTCCCAAATGCTACTTTGAGAAGAGCTGGGTAAGAATCTGAAAAACTCAACAATTGTCCCAAGATGAAGATAAACCTAAAGAGACTATATAAATTATTAGTCTGGATTAAGTTTCGACTCCAGTGAGCTAAGTGGAAGATCTTCTCTAGCAACCTTGTGTAGTTATGGAGGATGTGGTAGGGGTCAGAATGACACAGAGGATCAGATATAGAAGCCCTCAGGCTTTACTGTGCATTAGAATCACCAGAAGGGCTGGTTAAATTACAAATTACTGGACCCACCACCAGAGCTTTGGACTCCTGTGAAGTCTGACATGGGGCCTCATAATTTGCATTTCCAAGAAGTTTCCCCAAAATGCTGCTAGTTCAGGAATGATATCTTGAGAACCACTCTTCTAGAAAGTTAAGGAACACCATGGATTGGACATAGCTAAACGTAGTGATGTTAAGGCTTCTCCATCTATCTGTCTGTCTATCTATGACCAGAAGTACAATATACACCAAATGGTAGTTGTGATTATAACTAGGCTGTAAGATTATGGATGGTTTATATTTTTTAACTCTGTCCATTCTGAACTTTTCTAATTACCTAAACCAAGCACTTATTTCTCTTGAAGTTTGAAAAAAATATATAGGAAATATGTTATTCAAAAGATACTTTTATAGGAAAAATATTATTCAAAAGAGATTTGCTAGCTGGGACCTCTCTAATATAATCCTAGAAAATGACACTGACCAAGGGCTGGGGCACTCACTCTTCCTTCCAGGCCTGGCCTGGCCCTTCCCTTCTCAGAACCTTGTGCGATAGACATTTAACAGCAAAAAATGAAACAAACAAACAAAAACAGCATCTTTTTAAAGACAAAGACAGCAGCCACCCAATAGGTGTGATTCAATGGGTAAAGCAAATCCCACAGGCCTGCAGTGACAGATTTTAATTTTCTGCAGAGGGTGACTGCAGCCATGAAATTAAGACATTTGCTCCTTAGAAAGAAAGCTATGATAAACCTAGACATGTGTTAAAAATCAGAGACATCACTTTGCTAACAAAGGCCCATATAGTCAAAGCTATAGTTTTTCCAATAGTCATATATGTACGTAAGAGCTGAACCATAAAGAAGTTTGAGCACTGAGGAATTGATGCTTTCACATTGTGTTGCTGGAGAAGACTCTTGAGAGTCCCTTGGACTGCAAGGAGAGCCAACCAGTCAATCCTAGAGGAAATCAACCCTTAATATTAGTTGGAAGGACTGAGGCTGAGGCTGAAGCTCCAATACTTTGGCCACCCAATGTGAAGAACTGACTCATTGGAAAAGATCCTGATGCTGGGAAAAACTGAAGGCAAAAGAAGGGGGCAACAGAAGATGAGAGGATTAGATGATGGTTAGTGTCACCGACTCAGTGGACATGAATTTGAGCAAACTCTGGAGATAGTGAAGGACAGGGAAGCCTGGCATGCTGTAGTCCATGCGATTACAGTCAGATGAGACTTAGCAACTGAAAAACAACAGCACTAGAAGGCTTCAGGAGTCTAAGCAGACAGGTGACAGATTGATTTTGCTGGCAGATTTGGTACCCAAAGTTCCAGGGCACACCACAAAGCCTGGAAGAAACAGTGGGCAGCTGTGCATATCCAGGAGCACACCCAGGAAGGAGACTTGGAGAAGAGGTGCTAAGGCTGACATGCACAGACATCGTTAAGCCTGGCCACAGGGCTTCCTGCCTGGGCTTCACTGCAGGGCCATGCTTAAACTGCCCTACCTTGGGACAACTAACATGCACAGCAGTTTGGCAGGGGAGCTACTGCAACAGCCAAATGGCCTAGACAGCGGGGAATAGCACATTTCACACACGATTGTTTGAAAAGCAGTTGGACTCTTTGTGGAAAATTGTCCTTTGAATTTCTTAGGACATCTTATTTTCCAAAGGCAAAATTTTGTGTGTTAGAAGAGGTGCAGGAGGCCCAAATCTGGCTCATAATGAAAATGGCAGAATGCATGGTGATTCTTTTTTAAAGGACACCTCAGTTCTTATGAGACCAAGTTTGCCTCTTGCAAGCATCATCGCTCCCTCTGATTTCCAATTTACTGCCTTGCTTGTATAATAAAAGTGGCTCAAATATAGATTCATTAAACTCTGCTTCAGAGCTGTCCCAACTTAGAGACTAAGCAGGCTGACTTACAGTTCTGAGAAGACCAAAGAGATCCATTTCTTTAAGGTGTAGAATCTATCTTTGCTATTGCCCTTTCCCTCCTCACTCAGGGAGCAAGTCCTTCAGCAGCAACAGTGACAAGTCATGGAGTGGCTCTCTCAAATTCTGCCCCAGAGCTGACAGTCCCCAGCCTCTGTGCACAAGGTGACAGGAGCGGAAATGGCCAGCTAGCTGCACAGTATCTGTCCTTTCCTGTGTTTTTTTCTCCCTACTTGGTTGTGAGCTCCTTGAGGACAAAATATATGAATCCTCACTGTAACTGTGAATGCCTCGCCCTGTGCCTGGTGTGTGGTAGGTTCACTCATGTTTGTTGCCTGAATGAAGGATTCAGTAAATAGATAGCAATTGTAGCGGTGCCCATATAGAACAGGCATTAACTACATATTCGACACTATGCTAAAAACTGACATTTTATCATCCCATTTAGTCCTTCTAACAAAGCATTTTATAGACAAGAAATGGGGAGGAAAAGAAATGGAAAAAGAAAAAGGAAAGAGGGTAGAAGGATGAAAAGAGGGGATGGAGGGTGGCTGAGGGTAGAAGGGAAGGGGAGGGGAATGGAGAGTGGAAAGAAAAGGGGGTGGGATAGGATCATGAGGGGAAGGGGGACTGGGAATCGAGAAGAGGCACCATGGAGAAAGAGTGAGGGAAGGAAAGATTTAAAGAATAAACACCTGGCACCTGCAAATAGCTTTGCCCCAAGGGAAGCCCAGGTCCAGCAGAAGGCGTCCAGAGGACCTGGATTGAGCACACCAGCCTGAGGGCTGGACCAGAGACACCCAATGCGATACCAAGACAGCAGTCAGCACCAAGATCTGACAAGAGAGACCTGCTGGGAAACCAGGCCTTGGCAGGAAGACTCTCCATCAGCCAGATTGGAAAAGCAAGCAGGCAGGCTCAACTAGGGAAGCCGGACACGCTGGATGAGAAACCAGAGACTGGACTCTCATCCAATGTCACAAAAGAGATTTAGGAACAGAGCACTAGGCAGGAATTCAGTTACAGAACAAAACACAAGGAGAGACCAGATAAGATGCCTCCTGGTCAGACTGAGGGGGAATGTTTTATAAACTATGCATACATAGAAAATTATTTACATATTCATTTGTTTCCAAAGTAAAATGACTTCACTGTTTTAGGAAATGAACCTGTGGTCATTATAACATAAAATTAAGCAATACAAAAAAGAACAGAGACGAAAGAATAAAACATTAAGTTGTATCAGTGAGGAATAAGCTTTCTTCCTGTTAGATGGATGTCATTTCAGACAATTCTAAGCACATATACACAAAGAACCCTAGACAAATAGATCCATGGACACATGGATGAACACCTGAACAGACAGGTAGACACTGTTACTTTTAAAGTATCAAAGTTAATTGTATTTGATTTTACCTAGATTTTCTTAAATTTAAATTTTGCTTAAATCTGTACCCCCAGATTCATACTTCCTTATGTTTTAAAAATCTTCAAACCAAAAATAGTTTCAAATCATCACAGACTGTGATACTGCCTTAAGATACAGAGAAGAAATAAACACAGTTCCTCTCTGAAGGGCCCACTCATCCCAGGCCCTGAGAATTCCTATGCGTCAAGTTCCAAGAAAAATGAGCAGTGTAGAATATAATGTCGTAAAACACACATGAACACAAGTCACCAGGTCTGAGAGTAAGCCAAAACAAGAAAGAGGGCTAAAGCAACATGAAATATTTCATATATTAGAATTATCAGACATACAACTTAAAACTGTGTTTATCATGCTTAGAGAAACTGAGGGGACACTTGAAAAATGAACAAGGAACTAGAAATATGAAGTATACCCAGATTTCAAGAAGAACCCAACAGAACTTCTAGAAATTAAAAAAACAACTAATAATTGGAATTAAAACTTTGATGATAGGCTACAAAACACATTAGTCACAACTGAAGACAGTGTGAACTCAAAGTGAGAAATGGAGGGATTATCCAAGGTTAAGCAGACACAAAGAGATGGAAAAACACATCCCTCCACAAAAAGGAGTTAAAAGTAGGAAGGTACAACATATGTATTGTTAGAACTCCAAAAAGAGAAGAAGAAGAATGAGACAGAAGCAGTCTTTGAGGAAATAAGAGCTCAACATTTTCAAAAAGTTGTGTTACTCTTATGCACGTATTTAAGAAGAAAGGATATGGCTGATTTACTTTGCTGTGCACTTGAAGCTATCACAACATTGTTAATCGGCTCTACTTCAATAGAAAACAGAAAATTTCAAAAAGCAAGGGGATTAATAAAGAAAAATATACCTTGGGATGCATCATAATCAAACTGGGAAATACCACAAACAAAAAGCAGATCATACAAGTAGCCAGGAAGAAAACACAGGTTAATTTCAAAGTGCCGGGAGCCAGCATGGGAGATCCCACCCATGACAAGGTCATGCAGGACTCGAGGGAATCCCTGGGCCATCTTACCCATGACAAGGTCATGTGGAAGAGTCCTGATGAGCAAGGCCTCAGGACTCAATGGACTCCCTGGACCTGCTCAAGCATCTACCCTACCCCAGAACCAGAATCTGTCTGTCTTACTATTTTATGTCTTTCACCAGCTCTTCTGACATTAGCAAGGGGCTGTCTCTGACCAAAAGAGTTAACTTAGGGCTCTAGTTGATAAATCTCCAGGGCATGAAAGGAGTGTTTCAAACCCTCTGTTAGCATTCTAGCTTACATGGCAGCTTTATCCAGACTCTTGCAACATTGTTGAGCCTATGCAATTCTTGCTGCCAAGTTCTCACATCCCTTATCCATTGTGTTCCTGGGAGTGCATATAGTCAGGATGTAGAAAAAACAAGTAATAGCCTTAGCATTAGCAACATTAGACTTTGAGTTAATAAGTTCTTTCTTTGCTGTAACCTGCTGAATCTTTACTGCATAAAAATGTAACTCTGTACTTTAAGGGTGACACAGGCTAAGAATTTAAGAAGAAACACTTTAAGGGAAAATCATTGTTCTGGTGTTCTGGCTGACCAACCTTTATCAAAAGGAGGTCATGGAATATCAACAGGCCTCAAGAACAGAAGATGGTGTACAGAGAATAAGACTCTTACAAGAAGGAACCTGATATTGATAAAAGTTATTACTGATGGAATGTTGAGTTGACTCTGCATTTTTCACCTTGCTGTATGTATAACTCAGGGTATAAAAGCCCCGAGAAAAATAAAGTAAATGGGCCTTGCTCACTCGAAGAAGCTTGGTCACCCCGTGTCTCGTTCTTTATCTCTATCTCTATCTTTCTTCATTCATCGACGTTGTCCATTCTGAGGATATCCCTGGACTCTGCTCAGGCTGGACCTCAGCATCAAAGCAACAAAAGCTAAAGTCTAAGTCTCCTCTCGATGGAAAAACCATGGCACCATAGGGTAATATCGTGAATCATAGAAATCAGCTCTTCCATGGTACCTAAGAACGTACCTATTGTACCTAAGAATGTTCTAAGGGCTTTTCTTGCTTTCACAGCCCATTTATTCACTCCTCAGAATCACAAGGAGGTAGGTAGTGATACTCTTCTCATGTTACACATAAGAAAACTGAAGCAGGAATCTGGTTTTTGTTTCTTTTGCTTTGCTGGGTCTTCACTGCTGTGGAGGTTTTCCCCTAGTTTTGGTGAGCAGGGGCTGCTCTCGTTATGGAGATGGGCTCTAGGCTGCAAGAGTTTCAGTAGCTGTAGCTCCCAGGCTCTAGAGCACAGGCTCGATAGTTGTGCCACACGGGCTTAGGACTCTGTGGCATTTGGGATACTCCTGGGTCAGGGATCAAATCCACGTCTCTTGCATTGGCAGGCAGATTCTGTACAAGTGAGCCACCAGGGACAGCCCACGTCAGGCAGGAATCTTAACGGGTTCATCCAGCTAGTAAATTTCAGAGTTAAAATTCAAATCAAGTTAGCCTTGTTTCTGAGACTATGACCTTGACCACTATATTCAATCAATTCTCTGTGCTGAGAGAAATATCAGCCTGAATTTTTTACCTGTGAAGATTTCTTTTGATAATAAGGCCATAGGGAGTTTCCCTTCTGGTAATGGCAAGCCATATAATTCAATTAAAATTTTGAAGCTGTAATTTAAAACCTCCCCACAAGGAAAACTCCAGGCCCAGATGGCATTCCTGACAAATTCTACTGAATAATTAATAAATAAAAAATAAAACCAATCTTATACAAACTCTACCAAAGTAAAGAAAACAAGGGGATATCCCAAATTTGTTTTCTGAAACAAACATAATCCTGATATGCCAATCTGACAAGAACATGACAAGAAAGCAAGTCTATCTAACTCATGAACATAGATGTAAAAAATCTTAACCAAAATATTAGCAAACCAAGTCCACCAGGGCAATTTGGAAAGATCTGTTCAATGAAAAGTATATTTATCCTATGATCTGACAATCACAATTCTGAGAATTTGTTTAACAACAGATTTACATCAGGTCAGTTCAGTTGCTCATTCGTGTCCAACTTTTTGCAACCCCATGAATCACAGCATGCCAGGCCTCCCTGTCCATCACCAACTCCCGCAGTTCACTCAGACTCACGTCCATTGAGTCAGTGATGCCATCCAGCCATCTCATCCTCTGTCGTCCCCTTCTCCTCCTGCCCCAAATCCCTCCCAGCATCAGAGTCTTTTCCAATGAGTCAGCTCTTCGCATGAGGTGGCCAAAGTACTGGAGTTTCAGCTTTAGCTTCAGTCCTTCCAAAGAAATCCCAGGGCTGATCTCCTTCCGAATGGACTGGTTGGATCTCCTTGCAGTCCAAGGGACTCTCAAGAGTCCTCTCCAACGCCACAGTTCAAATGCATCAATTCTTCGGCACTCAGCTTTTTTCACAGTCCAACTCTCACATCCATACATGACCACTGAAAAAACCATAGCCTTGACTAGAGAGACTGTTGTTGACAAAGTAATGTCTCTGCTTTTGAATATGCTATCTAGGTTGGTCATCACTTTTCTTCCAAGGAGTAAGCGTCTTTTAATTTCATGGCTGCAGTCACCATCTGCAGTGATTTTGGAGCCCAAAAAAATAAAGTCTGACACTGTTTCCACTATTTCCCCATCTAGTTCCCATGAAGTGATGGGACCAGATGCCATGATCTTCGTTTTCTGAATGTTGAGCTTTAAGCCAACTTTTCCACTCTCCTCTTTCACTTTCATCAAGAGGCTTTTTAGTTCCTCTTCACTTTCTGCCATAAGGGTGGTATCATCTGCATATCTGAGGTTATTGATATTTCTCCAGGCAATCTTGATTCCAGCTTGTGCTTCTTCCAGCCCAGTGTTTCTCATGATGTACTCTGCATAGAAGTTAAATAAGCAGGGTGACAATATGCAGCCTTGACGTACTCCTTTTCCTATTTGGAACCAGTCTGTTGTTCCATGTCCAGTTCTAACTGTTGCTTCCTGACCTGCATATAGGTTTCTCAAGAGGCAGGTCAGGTCATCTAGTATTCCCATCTCTTTCAGAATTTTCCACAGTTTCTTGTGATCCACACAGTCAAAGGCTTTGGCATAGTCAATAAAACAGAAAGAGATGTTTTTCTGGAACTCTCTTGCTTTTTCCATGATCCAGCAGATGTTGGCAATTTGATCTCTGGTTCCTCTGCCTTTTCTAAAACCAGCTTGAACATCAGGAAGTTCACAGTTCATGTATTGCTGAAGCCTGGCTTGGAGAATTTTGAGCATTACTTTACTAGCATGTGAGATGAGTGCAATTGTGTGGTAGTTTGAGCATTCTTTGGCATTGCCTTTCTTTGGGATTGGAATGAAAACTGACCTTTTCCAGTCCTGTGGGTACTGCCGAGTCTTCCAAATTTGCTGGCATATTGAGTGCAGCACTTTCACAGCATCATCTTTCAGGATTTGAAATAGCTCAACTGGAATGCCATTACCTCCACTAGCTTTGTTCGCAGTGATCCTTTCTAAGGCCCAGTTGACTTCACATTCCAGGATGTCTGGCTCTAGGTAAGTGATCACACCATCGTGATTATCTGGGTCATGAAGATCTTTTTTGTACAGTTCTTCTGTGTATTCTTGCCACCTCTTCTTAATATCTTCTGCTTCTGTTAGGTCCATACCATTTCTATCCTTTATCAAGCCCATCTTTTCATGAAATGTTCCCTTGGTATCTCTAATTTTCTTGAAGAGATCTCTAGCCTTTCCCATTCTGTTGTTTTCCTCTATTTCTTTGCATTGATCGCTGAGGAAGGCTTTCTTATCTCTTCTTGCTCTTCTTTGAAACTCTGCATTCAGATGTGTATATCTTTCCTTTTCTCCTTTGCTTTTCGCCTCTCTTCTTTTCACAGCTATTTGTAAGGCCTCCCCAGACAGCCATTTTGCTTTTTTGCATTTCTTTTCCATGGGGATGGTCTCAATCCCTGTCTCCTGTACAATGTCACGAACCGCAGTCCAGATTTAATTGCCCTCCTAGAAAAAGATCATTTTCACATATAGAGTATTTATTGCTTCATTGTTTGTATTAGGAAAAGATTGGAGACAACCCTAGTTGCCAATGATAAAGACCTTGTTAAATAAATTACTGTACACCCAGACAGTAGAATATTGTGCAGCTATATAAATGAATAATGACAATATCTATGTATTTATGGGCCTCTCAGGTGGCTCAGTGGTAAAGAATCTGCCTGTAATGTAGGAGACCTGGGTCCAATTCCTGAGTCAGGAAGAGTCCCTGAAGAAGGACTCTAATATTCCTGCCTGGGAAATCCCATGGACAGAGGGGCCTGGCAGGCTACAGTCCATAGAGTCAGAAAGAGTTGAACATGACTTAGTGACTAAATGACAACAACCACATATTAATATGAATCATTTCTAAGGTATACTGTAAAACTTAAAAATCATAATACACAAGCATTTTACAATATGCTGGCAGTTATATATGAAAGTCAAAAAATGAGAATTTATATTTTTAGCTGTTTGTACAAATATTAAGAAATACTAGATTATAAAAATCTTCTCTTTGGAGAGGTAAGGAGGTGGGTTGTAGTCAGAAACAAAGGAAGGATTTTTATTAAACTTCCCCTTTAATGTTATGTTTTGACTTTTTGAACTATGGGCTGTATTACAAAAACCAAATAAATATCAAAGAACAATATCTTATGGCAAGAAAATAAAACAAAATTACAGTGAAAATAACTGACAAAAACAGCATATAAAGAAAGAGGACATGATGGAACTGGTGTTTATTGTTTGAGATGTTGAACGAACATCTTGTATAACTTCAGACTGGAGATGTGCCAGATGCTCAGTCATGTTCGACTGTTTGCGGCCCGTGTGGCTCCATGGACTGCAGCCCGCCAGGCTCCTCTGTCCGTGGAATTCTCCAGGCAAGAATACTGGAGTTGGGTGCCATTTCCTCCTCCAGGGGATCTTCCCAACCCAGGGATGGAAACCTCGTCTCCTGTGTCTCCTGTATTGCAGACAGATTCTTCACCCACTGAGCAATCAGGGAAGCCCTTAGAAGGTAGTAAGTTAAGCACTAATGTTACAATCCTAGGTTAATGACTAAAAGAAGAGAAGTAGTAGCGTATGACTTCTGAATCTGTGGACCAAACAGTGAATAAAGAAAAAATATTTAATCTTTCAAAAAAAGAGAGAGAGGAAAACTCACAACGAGAAAAATCACAACAGATAGAACACACAACACACGATGTCAGAGATAAATCTAAATACACAAATAATAATATATGGAAATAGATTGCTCGTTCATACACAAAGTCTGTCAAACTTTAAAAATCCATTTTAAAATATAAAGGCTTTCTAAAAGCAAAGTTTTAATTACATAGGATTTGATATGACTGATGTAATTAATATAGTATTTCTCTAATAATGTAGCCTCAAAAAAAGAAAGCAAATTTTGACAGAACTGCTAAAAGATAGATGAATGTTTCACCATCATAGTGGGAGATTTTAGCATACCTATCTCAGTATTTTGACTTTTTGGACTATGGGCTGTATTATGAAAACCAAATAAGTAACTATCAAAGAACAATATCTATGGCAAGAAAATAAAACAAAATTACAATGAAAATAAATGACAAAAACAGCATATAAAGAAAGAGGACATGATTGGAAGTGACTGTATGATTTCAAGTCTACAAAAAATAAATAAGAGTATAAACAATTTGAACAGCATAATAAACAATTTTGACCTCATAGCACATATATAATTCTGGACCCAATAATAAAATAAAACATATGAAGCAAACATTAAGCATTTGTAAGAAATAAAACATATGAAGCAAACATTAAGCATTTGTAAGAATGACATTGATATTTGTATTGGGGAATGGTATTTGTACTAGGCTATATGATATATCTCAGTAAATTTCAAACAACTGTCATCATCAGACTATCCTTTCTTACTATTAGGCTAGTAATATAGAGATTCACAACTAAAAACACTTATTACATAACAACTAAAGAAAATTAATTCCAATCTTATCCAAACTATTGAAAAAAATACATACTAACTCATAAGGTAAACATCACCTTGATTCAAAAATAGCAAGGACATTATGAGAAAGTAACACTTTAGCTCAAGCAGCAGCAGCATTTATGAATATAAACTCAGAATCCCTGCATTAAGTATCATGCTCTTGTTACTGACAGGGTTCTTGACCTTCCCCAATGAATAGAAATTAGCTAGAGGCCAGACAAGAAATTCAGGAAAGGCTTACTAGGACCCCAGCTGCAGCACGGGGTAGTGAGAACAAATACCCATTTCCCTTGTTTGCCTGCTCCCTGATGGTGGGGCAAGCTTGTTTCTTAAGTGGGGTGAGGGTAGAGGTGGCCTAGGTGGTCTGCCCACCCCCTTGGTGATGTTGAGTGCAGGGGGTGTGTGCAGTACCCTGCTTTTGCTCCTGCCACTCTGTTTTTGCTCCAGGCTCCTCAAAACTGTCAGTTGAATATTTTGGTCTCTCTGAATTTTGGGGGTCCAGAATTTGATCCAACTGCACATGCATGCAGTTATTTTTAGTCCTATACATTTTTTTTTTATGCATTTTGTTGCTCGAGGAGAGGGGTATCCAGGTGCAAGCATTGCAGCACTACAGCAAAGGGTTCCAGGTCCCAGGCGTATCTCACGCTTTCTATTGGCAGACCAAGAAGGAGATAGAAGTCAAAGTGGTGGAGATACTGAGGTCAGAATATGAGATGGCACAAAGGCAGCAATAGTCCAAGGTAGAAGTTCCACAGAGCATCTGCTCATCACCAGAGGGCTTCATCTCTCTGTTTTGCAAGACTTCTGAGTCTAATCACTAAATTCAACTCTCCCATGTGTATGTTGGGGGCTGTGGAGAGGAGTCCTCACTTTTCTGCTATAAAATCAATGTGACTATAAAATCTTTGAGTCACACTTTCTTCACCTGAGAAATTTGTAGACATTATTTCACTGTGTTCTTGTATAAATTGTTCCATTAATCTTTTGTTTTTGTTTTTCTCCCTATGGCCTCTCCATTCATCTCTTGATCACTGAATTTTATTACAAAGTAACTGTTGATTTATTTGCTTCAAGAATGGTTCATATGTGCTTATTCCCTGATTCTTTAATGTTTGTTAATTGCTAAGTGTGGTTTTTTTTTTCATACTTTCCCTCATATTAATTGTAGGCATTGCTGCATTGAATATTGCTATGGAAAGTCTAAAGATAACCTGATTCTTGTTCAAAAGAGTTTTTATTCATGGTGACCTAAAGAATACTATTTTTCCCTTCTTCAATAAGTTTAAAAGGGTATAATTCAGAGTCTACTATCTGGACCAATGATTTTCTACAGCACAGATTATCTTCTATATCAAACTCAAGTATTCTTTGCAAGGACGTTTTTCTTTTATGAAATTTAATAAATGTTATATTCTATTTGATGGATTTTTCTGCTTCATCTTTATCAATGTTTGATCATTCTTATCTCCCTTCTATAGCTGTTATCTTCTCTTTCTCTAATTCCTTTAGCTTGTTCCTAAATCATTTAAATTTGTTGAAATTACCTCTAGCTTTTCCTAAATTTCCATAGTTACATTTCCAACCACAATTATTCCATTCCTTCCTGTTTCTAAATTATTCTAAGTAATAACTTCTATAGTGATAGTGGTTTATTTATTATCACCCCTTAGTTTTGCAGCTCCATATCCATCTCATTTAGATATTTTATCATCTAATTTCAGAGCTCTTCTAAATATTGCATTCAAATTCTCATTAAATCGTTGTATAGAATGAAATATTTGCAGACAATTTTCTTCTGTTTCTTAGGGGTTTTTTCCCAGAATGGAATCCTCAGCTGTCAGCTGCATTCTATGTTCCTTTCACTTATTGTTGTTATTTCTCTTAATACTATTAGCACATAGGCCTAAGTGCCATGTAGTTTCTTTTGATCTTGCTCATGCATAAGAGGAAGTTCTGTCCTATAACGGAAGATAAATGAATTATCCTTGACTCCTTCCCACTTGACATCTGTTTCCTTCTGCTCCAAATCAACTAAGCATGAAATTTGATTCACCTGAAGATAGAGGAAGTGATCCGCTTGCACTGTATGCAATCTTCATTGGAAAACTTGGCTCTGACCTCTCAACTCAACCCCTCTCAACTCACTTTCAACTCAAGTGAGTTGAAAAGTCCTGTAAAAGGGCTCTACTTAATAAAGTGGGAAGTATTAGTTCTGCACTTCAATTTTGGATTATTTGCTTAATTCAGGGTGACTCCCTAGAAACTATGTCATATGAGATTGTCAGTTCCTGTTGTTTCCTTTCTGTTTTCACTCATCTCTTCCTAGCAGATGTTCTTACTTCCCTAGATAGAAAAGATCCTGAGCTTCCTGTTTAACTCTTATTCTTTTTTCCTTTCATATTAGAAAATATTTGCAAAAATTCTCAGGGCTTTGTTGATTAATATTCTTGTTTTCATAACCTGCTTCTGAGGGTTGGAAAAAGAAGTATTTGTCTTCCTGATCAGAAGGCTAGGGACTTCCCTGGTGATCTAGTGGTTAAGACTTTGCACTTTGAATACAGAAGGCATTGGTCAATCCCTGGTTAGAAACCTAAGATCCCACATGCCATGCAGTGAGGTCAAAAAATAAATAAAAATTAAAAAAAAAGAATATTAGGTTATAATGAGGTTGTGTTTATTTATTTGGTTGCATTGGTTTTATTTTTTGTTTTTGCTTTTGCTGCTTTTATTTAATTAGACAGAGAGAAAAATAAACTCTAAGTTCCAATTTCATTTAACTACACTTATCTGGAAACTAGATGGATATACATTGACATGGAGAAACAAATCGATAAAAAGGCAGGTTATGAAATAAGCATTTTATTGTTATAAAAATACATATTTGATCAATGTTTCTGTATATATCTGTATCTATACTGAAACCTAAAGATATAGATATATATGTGTATATAGGACTGAGGAAGCAGCCTCTTCTGTCCATGGAATTCTTTAGGCAAGAATACTGAAGTGGGTTACCATTCCCTTCTCCAAGAGATCTTTCCAACCCAAGGATCAAACTCAGGTTTCCTGCATTGCAGGTAGATCCTTTCCCATGTCAGCCACCAGGGAAGCCCACAAATATAGATATGTAAAACTATAGTGTAGAAATTTTATGTAAAAATTTGTAAGGGCAAGACAACTGGAAAAAATTCACAGCCTGAAATTGTGCATTATGTTTTATTTGGAGATATTATTGAGGACTGTAGCCTGGGAGAGTGCCTCTTAGATAGTTCTGAGGAATGATTCCAAAGAGGTAAGGAAGGAGTCAGGATACCTAGGAATTTTTGCTGAAAAAAATATGTAGTAGAACATCAAAAGATTACTGCTAATCACAAAATAGACATTTCAAGTTAATGTTAGTGCTTTCCTATATGTGGAAAGATGCAAGAGTTTGGGCTCATTGAAATTATTCCTTTAATACACATTTTAACAATCTAGGGCTAACATCCTATTTTCTCTGTCCTGAATTCCCTTCAAAGTGCACTGTTTGCTGCAGGGGGTGGGGCACTGGCTGATGGCTTGATGGTGGGCAGCATTCTTTGTCTACAGGTATATACCAAAATGTTAATACTGCTATTCTCTAAATAGTTTTTTTCTTTCTACCTGTCTACATGTCATAAAATTTCTGTAATACACGTGTATTGCTTTTTTCAAAAGCATGCTATTGTTTCATTTTTTTCTTGGTTTTATTTATAGCCTGCCTTTTGTACAGTATATTTGACATGGCTTTCAGCAACAGAAATATACAATGAGGTTAATGAAATAGAAAATCAAGACCAAGTGAGAAACAAAGAAAGCAAATAAAGAAAAGAGAGAGAAATGGAGGAACTGCAAAATGATTTGATTCTGTCCTGAAATAAAATGTTGTATGTCCAGCAAGGAAGGGTTCTAGGCTTGCTTAGAGGAGTCAGTGGGATCCAGTTAGGAAAACAGTCAAACAAGGGAATGAAGAAGAGACTGGACCTACACCTGCCCTTGAGCTGACTGGTTCTCTCCCCACATATCCCAGCAGAAAGCAGAATATGCAATCATATCATAAATGAAGAAACTGCTCCTTATACCTAGAGACAGCCTAGCCAAAGCCATCAAGAAGTACACATGAATATGCTTCCAGGGAGATTTCAACAAATCGACGCCTGAACCATTAAATGGGACATTCAGATTGAAAGCTAAGGGGGACAATTCAGAAATTGGCTAATTGTTCTCTTCGGCAAAAATAACGCCTTCACGTGACTGCTTGTGGAGAAGGAAATGGCAACCCACTCTGTATTCTTGCCAGGAGAACCCCATGGACAGTGGAGCCTGATGGGCTACAGTCCATGGGGTTGCAGAAAGCTGGACATGACTTAACGACTGAATAACAACAACAACATGACTGTTTGTAATGTGTGAGGAAATTATTACTGACGCATGTGGGCTGGGCAGGCAACCCAGCTGCCCTTCCTGCCTCCACGGATACCTGAATTGTTCCTTTGTTTGATGCTGACTTCTTTTGTTAAGCACAGGAGAGCTCATTTTATTACCTACCACTCACCCAGCTCCAATCCTAATGCCTCTCCATTGTCTGCAGGATAAACACAACTTCCACAAACTGATATTCAAAGCTCTCAACAACAGCCACACCCAGACATCTAAATTATTTCTAACTCGAAAGAGCAAAGATTACCCAGCCTAGTAGATGAGGATATATAACCGCATAAGCTTCTCCTCAAATCTGACTGCTTAGAAAGAGAGAGCAAGAGAGAAGCAAACAACTATAACACAATGGAATAATTTATTCCTCTGTGTAGGAAGAGGGGGCTTTTAGGAAAACCTAAGGTGGCCAGGAGCCATCTGAGCTGGGTCTTGGAGTAAGAAGAGGAATTTTGCCAGCTATGGAAGCGGTCTCCTGGGAACACGAGAAGGAATACAAAGGTGTAAATGTAATTTATTTAGGGGGGAACAGAAAACAATCTAGAGATGCTATAGTATAACCAAGCTATTTCACTGCAAAAACTCCAGTGAGTGACACTGCATTTTATAGGATGCCATTTATATAGAATTCCATATGAATGGTGCCCAGAAGCTGCACATCAGTTGGTCCACAAGCATCTAAGTGGGAGGACTAGATGTGTGACTAGAAAGGTAGGTTTGGGCTAGGTTATAAAGGATTTTGTGGTCTAAAGAATTTCTACTCTATTCCTGATAGCTCTCTTAATTCCCATGGAAGAAAGTTTAAGTTTAGAATTCAAAGATCCTTGTAACTGAGCCCAAGTCTTGGAGCTATTCAACCATGTTTGACTCTTCAAAATGATATTTATTTTAAAAGATCATTCTTAAAGTAGTAAGTAAAATTGTGTGTGTGTGTGTGTGTGTGTGTGTGTGTGTGTGGTGTGTTTCTAGAAAAGAAATATAGAGAGAGGTAGAGAGAGGCACCAGAGTTCAGTCAGGAAGCTGTTATAATAGTTTGGCCAGTGATTCTGAAGGCCTTGAGTAGAGCAGAGGTAGGGGAATCAAGAGAATGGATTTGTAAGAGGACTCCAGTGAAATTATTATCATAACCCATTGCTAGGATAGAGAAAGAGGAGGAAAAATCAACATGTTTGGGGGTTGAGTGGCTGGGTGGGTGGGGATGGTATTCACCAAGACAGGAAATTCCACATAGGAGCTGGTGTATTATTCTTTGCAAATGTCAGAGGGTAATAGAATATTATAGCATAACTAGAGATAAAGGTCTGGGATTCATTAGCATAATCCTGGCTCAAAATAAACAACTGAGAATCAACAACAGGACAATAGTTGTTGAAATTCATGGAACTCTGTTTCTAGCTTCGGTTCTGACAGAGACAGTTGTAGTGGCTCATCACACTCTCTGTAATAACTTTTTTAAAAAAGTTCAGTTCAGTTCAGTTCAGTCGCTCAGTCGTGTCCGACTCTTTGCGACCCCATGAATCGCAGCATGCCAGGCCTCCCTGTTCATCACCAACTCCCGGAGTTCACTCAGACTCATGTCCATCGAGTCGGTGATGCCATCTAGCCATCTCCTCCTCTGTCGTCCCCTTCTCCTCCTGCCCCAAATCCCTCCCAGCATCAGAGTCTTTTCCAATGAGTCAACTCTTCGCATGAGGTGGCCAAAGTACTGGAGCTTCAGCTTTAGCATCATTCCTTCCAAAGAAATCCCAGGGTTGATCTCCTTCAGAATGGACTGGTTGGATCTCCTTGCAGTCCAAGGGACTCTCAAGAGTCTTCTCCAACACCACAATTCAAAAGCATCAACTCTTCGGCACCCAGCCTTCTTCACAGTCCAACTCTCACATCCATACATGACCACAGGAAAAACCATAGCCTTGACTAGACGGACCTTAGTCGGCAAAGTAATGTCTCTGCTTTTGAATATGCTGTCCAGGTTGGTCATAACTTTTCTTCCAAGGAGTAAACGTCTTTTAATTTCATGGCTGCAGTCACCATCTGCAGTGATTCTGGAGCCCAAAAAAATAAAGTCTGACACTGTTTCCACTGTTTCCCCATCTAGTTCCCATGAAGTGATGGGACCAGATGCCATGATCTTCGTTTTCTGGATGTTGAGCTTTAGGCCAACTTTCTCGCTCTCCTCTTTCACTTTCATCAAGAGGATTTTTAGCTCCTCTTCACTTTCTGCCATAAGGGTGGTGTCATCTGCATATCTGAGGTTATTGATATTTCTCCCTGCAGTCTTGATTCCAGCTTGTGTTTCTTCCAGTCCAGCGTTTCTCATGATGTACTCTGCATAGAAGTTAAATAAGCAGGGTGACAATATACAGCCTTGACGTACTCCTTTTCCTATTTGGAACCAGTCTGTTGTTCCATGTCCAGTTCTAACTGTTGCTTCCTGACCTGCATACAGATTTGGATATGCCAAATAAAATGTACATTTTTAAAGGACTCCAGAATTTGGGAGAGCAAAGAAGTCTAAGGGAACAAAGTACCAGCAAAGGATGGGATCTCCTCAGAAGAGAGGAGATTACAGATTGCTTTTTGCTTTTGAGGTATCTGCTGAATCTTGACATAAGTGTATGGAGAATCCATCCTGTTGTAGGCAGACTTTATAGGGATAAGGAGAAACCAGTGGAGCTCAGAAAGTCTTTGGGTTGGCCAGAGAGCCTGGGATCTGTTAGGGCTTTCAGTGCAGAGCTAACTCTCCATGTCCACCAGTTCTTCCCATCCCAAGTGCTGGGTGTGCAGTGACAGCAGGTAGAGAAACTAGAGCCTGGCTGGAGGGCAGAGAGAGAGGCACAGGCATCCAGAGCTTGAGGTCCAGAGTCCTGCTAGAGGCAAGGGCCTGTAACACCTATAGGATGACACTTCTACCCTATCTCTCACCATATGCAAAAAATAATACATAGATATGTGAATGTGAAAGCTGAAATTAAGACTCAGTCGAAATAAAACACTTTCACTCATTGACAAGACATTATTCAGAGCATTAAGGGGAAGCTGGGAGAAAATATTCACTATCTACATATCTGACATAACTTGTACCTGGAATATGCAAAGAACTCTGAGAAATCAAGAAGAAAAACCAAACTGTCCAATTAAAAAAAGTAAACAAGAGACTCAAGAAGGCATTTCACAGATGAAGACATCCAAATGACCCAAAGATCCACTCAAAGATGCTTAAAATAGTTAATCATCAGGGAAATACAAATGAAAATCACAAACAGGAACTAATGTATAACCACTAGAATAAGCTAAAATGAAAGACTGACAACTGCAAGCCTAGGTGAGAATGTGGGGCAACAGGATTTTCACGCTACGAGTTTAAACTGATAGAACTATTTTGGAAAACTAGTGATTTCAAAAAAAAAAAAAATGTAAGCATAAGCTTTCTCAAGCAATTCTACTCCAAGCTAATTACCCAAGACATATAAAACTGAATATCCACAAAAGGCTTGTAAATAGGTTTTTCATAGCAATTTTATTCACAATACCCAAAAGCTGAAAACATTCTTCATCAACAGGAAAATGGATAAAAATAATTGTGGTGCATTCATACAGAAGAGTACTAAGCAACAAGGGGGAAAAGGTGAACTACTAATATACACAAAATGAAAGAATCTCAAAAGACTATGTTAAATGAGAGAAGTAAGATGTAGAAGAGTAACATGTGTATGATTCCATTTATATGCAGTCCAAGAACACAAAAAACTAATATATATTGACAGAAGAATAGTGGTTCTCTCAGGTGGGGGTGAGAGTGGGCATTGACTGAGAAGGGGCACAGGAAAACTTTTTGAGTGGATGGAAATATTTTAAATTTTGACCTTGTCATATGGGTATATGAATATGCAAAGAAAAATTATCAAACAAACTTTTGTTTAGAAAAGGAGAAAGGGAAGAGGAAAGGAATAAATTTGGAGTATGGGATTAATAGATTAAAAACTACTACACATAAAATAGATAAGCAACAAGGATTTACTGTATAGCACCAGGAACTATACTAAGTATCTTGTAATAACCTATAATGGAAAAGAAAAAGAGTCAGAATATACACATATATGTATATATTTTTCATATATATTTTATGCACATATATATCTGAATCACTTTGCCATATGCTGAAACAAACACAATATTATAAATCAACTATACTTCAATTTTAAAAATACATTAAACTATGCACTTTGGATTCATGCATTTTTCTGCATATAATTTACACCTTTAGATGAAATACTCTGAAAAGACTATAATATCACCTATGCAATATTCTGGGAGAGAATAAATAACCTCAAACAAATCACAAGGAAATAGCATGTGTGTGTTCGTGTTTAGTAGCTAAATTGTGTCCCACTCTTTTGCAGCCCCATGGACTAGCTGGCTAGTCCTCTGTTTATGGGATTTTCTAGGCAAGAGTACTGGAGTGGGTTGCCATTTCCTTCTTCAGGGGATCTTTCTGACCCAGGGATTGAACCCTTGTCTCCTGCATTGCAGGAGGATTCTTTACTGCTTAGCCACCAGGGAAGCCCCAAGGAAATATCAAATGAACACAAAATGAAGCATTTTCTATTTTTAAAATGTTAACGTCATAAAGGACAAAGAAGGGCTGTGGAAAATGGAAACATGACAGCTAAACTCAGTCCCTGGCCCTAAATTGAATCCTGTCCTGAGAGGGAAGAAGACTGTGAAGGACATCATTAGGATAACTGGAAAACTGGACTGTAGACTGTAGGTTAGGTAAGACTGTCATATTGGTTTAAAGTTATGAAATTGACAACTGAACTATAGTCATATAAGAGAATGTTCCTATACTTACATATATACACTAAAGAATTTAGAGGTTAAAGTGAAAATGAAAGTTTAGTCGCTCAGTCGTGTCTGACTCTTTGCGACCCCATGGACTGTAGCCTACCAGGCTCCTCCGTCCACGGGATTTTCCAGGCAAGAGTACTGGAGTGGGGTGCCATTGCCTGATGTATATGATCTACCTTCAAATGATTCAAAGAGAGAAAGCAAAAGAAAAGTTAATGAGATAAGATGAATCTAGGTTTGTTTTCTTTTCACGGTAATGTTTTTAATTTTTCAAATTTTTGTAAATTTGATATTATTGCCAAATTAAAAAAAAACTTTCTAAATAAAATGATTTTAAAAGAAGCCCACTGAATGGGAGAAAACAATAGCAAATGAAGCAACTGACAAACAACTAATCTCAAAAATATACAAGCAACTTATGCAGCTCAACTCCAGAAAAATAAACGACCGAATTGAAAAATGGGCCAAAAAACTAAATAGACATTTCTCCAAAGAAGACATATAGATGGCTAATAAACACATGAAAAGATGCTCAACATCACTCATTATCAGAGAAATGCAAATCAAGACCACAATGAGGTACCATTTCACACCAGTCAGAATGGCTACGATCCAAAAGTCTACAAGCAATAAATGCAGGAGAGGATGTGGAGAAAAGGGAACCCTCTTACACTGTTGGTGGGAATGCAAACTAGTACAGCCACTATGGAAAACAGTGTGGAGATTCCTTAAAAAATTGCAAATAGAGCTGCCTTATGACCCAGCAATCCCACTGCTGGGCATACAAACCGAGGAAATCAGAATTGAAAGAGACACATGTACCCCAATGTTCATTGCAGCACTGTTTATAATAGCCAGGACATGGAAACAACCTAGATGCCCATCAGAGATGAGTGGATAAGAAAGCTGTGGTACATATACACAATGGAGTATTACTCAGCCGTTAAAAAGAATACATTTGAATCAGTTCTAATGAGATGGATGAAACTGGAGCCGATTATACAGAGTGAAGTAAGCCAGAAAGAAAAACACCAATACAGTATACTGACACATATATATGGAATTTAGAAAGATGGTAATGATGATCTTTTATGCAAGACAGCAAAAGAGACACAGATGTATAGAACGGACTTTTGGACTCTGAGGGAGAGGGAGAGGGTGGGATGATTTGGGAGAATGGCATTGAAACATGTATAACATCATGTAAGAAACGAAGTGCCAGTCTATGTTTGATACAGAATAGAGGATGCTTGGGGCTGGTGCATGGGGATGATCCAGAGAGATGATATGGGGTAGGAGGTGGGAGGGGGATTCAGGATTGGGAGCTCGTATACACCCATGGTGGATTCATGTCAATGTATGGCAAAACCAATACAGTATTGTAAAGTAAAATAAAGTAAAAATAAAATTAAAAAAAGAAGAAGAAGCCCATAGTGAGGAAAAAAGTAGATTATAGAATACTGTGTATTCATCCCATATTGTTAACAGTGGTTATTTCTTGAGGCTAGGATTAAACGGCACTAGGGATAAACACTAACTTTTTCTGTATTATTTGAAATATTCATATTTTTAATATTATCAGGGGAAAAGTTATTTCAACTTTTTTCCAAATACAAAATGACAGTTGAAATGTGATTTGACTCATTTTATCTGGTAGCTCAGGCTTGGAGCAAAAGTCAAAACTTAAAACCCTGAGTCCTATTTATTGTTCAAGCTCAAATTTCACCTCTTTTGGAAAGTCTTTAGTTTTAGAAAGGATTTTTTTTTAGTTGCAAGTGATACAAACCCAACCCTAAGCAATAAATACTGGTGGTAAATATGTCAGCTATTGAAATATAAGGAAGACTTTACCAGACAATATGACCAAAAAATCACAGCTAGTCTGCAGAAACAGCTAGAACCATGAATGAAAGGCACCAGATTCTCCACCTCCTTCATGTAGGCTCCATTCTCTCTCCCTGCAGCCCATTTTCCCCCACATATCAAGAAACATGCTGCCTGCAGCTCCTTGGAACTTTTCCTCTTAGAAAGAAATGGATACTCTAGATTTTAATGTGAAATACTCCAAGGAAGGAAGCAGATTCCTTCTCTACACTTTGACCAGAGGATAGTGATCAGTTTGAATGACATCCCACCATTGGACCAAGAGCTGAAATTATATGGGAACTTCCATATATGGGAACATGGGAACTCCATCATGAAGGCTTAACTCGTGGCAATTCTTAGTTTCTTTTAATAGCTCTCATATCTTCTTGTATTATGGCTATTTGTGTGCTTGCCATAACTCATCAGTAGACCTTAAGTTCCTTAGGAATCAGAACCATGTCTCTTTCTCTGTAGCATTTTCTAAATTGATGGTGCAATGTTTTCCATATAATAGATGAAGTATAAGCTCCAAGAAAAAGGAAATGTTAGCCATCATTTTCACTGAAACTTGAACCATGCCTGGCACATGGTAGACACTCAGTAAATATTTTTGAGAGAAGGAATAATACATGTTCACTCTAAGTAAGATGGGTGAATGGATGGGCAGGCTGACAGATGATGCCTGGTTAGAGAGATATGTAGGTTTTCCTCTAGTAAAGATAAATTTGTTCTCTTGGGGCCTAGATTGGAGGATCTGACCATGGTCATCAGGCAAACACAATTAATTAACAGTTGAAATGATCAGACTCTGACCTTGACTTCATTACCTGCAAACTGGTTAATGCAACCTTAGGACAATGGGTGAACTGGAGGTTAAATCAGTCTTCTAAAACTTTTCTCTGAAAAATGAAAAGATATCTGAAAACCCTGCTGAGAAGCATTAATGACCATATAAATTCAATTAGCATATGCTTGTATACCTGCTGTAGACCAGACACTATTCAAATTCTGGGAGCTTGGGAGAGAACAAGACAGAAATAAATGTCCTATTGCTGTGAAAGTAAAGTACAGTAGTTACCAAGTTATATAATAGTAGGTCTAACCTAGCCTTGGGATCAGGAAGGCTCCCTGGAGGAATTGATATTTTAGGCTCACAGTTAACTAAGTAAAGAGCCTAGAGCAAGGGAAGTGTTACAGACAGAGGGTTATAAAAGCCCACATCTCAGAACTTAAGAGGAAATGAAAAATCATCAATACATGTATCAAGACTTGGCTTCCCAGGTGACTCAGTGGTAAAGAATCTGTCTGTCAAGCAGGAGATGCAGAAGATGTGGGTTTGATCCTTGGGCTGGGAAGATCCCCTGGAGAAGGAAATAGCAACCCACTCAATTATTATTGCATGGGAAATCTCATGGACAGAGGAGCCTGGCAGGCTACAATCCGTGGGGTTGCAAAGAATAGGACACGACTTAGTGACTAAACAGTAGCAACGGTATCAAGACTTATCTGTAAGGATGATCATTATATTTATGAGAATGACAAATAAAAAACAACCCATGGGTCCAATAACAGGGGAAAAATTAATTATGCTATAGAGGATTTTTAGGTCAGTAAAGAAAGCCTATATGATGTTATAATGATGGATTCATGTCATTATACATTTGTCTAAATCCATGGAAAATACACCACTAAGAACCCTAATGTAATCTATGGCCTGTGAGTGATTATGATGTTTCAGTGTGGGCTCATCAGCTGTAACAAATGTACCATTCTGATGGGTGATTTGATAATGGTGGAGGCTATGCATGTGTGGGGGCAAGAGATATATAGGAAATCTGTACTTTTCCTCTTAATTTTGCTGTGAACCTAAAACTACTCTTTAAAAAAAGTGTTAAATAAGCTGTGCCATCCATGCAATAGAATCCAATGAACTCTTTAAAATAACACTACAGATGACAATGCTCAAGATGTATTAAGTTTGAAAAAAACAGTACAAAGATGTGCAATCAATATGATTCAAATTTCGTTCTTATCTGTATTTTATTTTATGTATTCATGGCTTGTCCAGGCCAATTACCCTATTATTCTACCTGTAATCATCTCTGAGGAGTAGAATACAGCTGATGATTTTCTACCTTGTGCTTTTCAGGATTTTTCAAATTAAAAAAAAAAAAATGAACATGCACTTCTTTTGTCGTGGAAAAAAAGTGTTAAAGAAGAATCAGGCCCCGGAAGTGTTGCTCAGCAAAGCTGCCTCCCTTGGATCCCTCTGGAACCACCTTCCACAGGAGGACCCAGCTCAGAGTTAACCTGGGGTCAGGAGGTTCCTGCCCTAGCCTCCTCCTGTGTGGGTGTTTTCCTCCCTCATGAGGGTTTGTTTTCTCTGCAACACACCAGTGCTAATGCTCTGAAAATGACCTTGCTCAATGAAAGCTTGATTAAGGGGCTTGACTGCAAGAGAAACACAGTGGGTGGAGCCAAGCTGCTCTAAGCCAAGAGTCTGGGAACAGCTGCTCACCCCTGTGGCTGCAGTACCAAGGCGTACCTACGTCTCTGTTTGCTGAGGGATAAGAGACTGCTCTTCCTCTTAAAGGGGCTGCTGTTTCTCCTGCCCACAGCCACTCTACCCCCCAATGCAGAAGTGATCCCTTCCATCCCCCAAAATGGACTCCTTCCAAGGTGGAAGATACCATGAGTGAAGCAGGGAGGGGGTGTGAGGATGATTTTGAACATGAATGCATCCATGTCTCATTTCAAGCACTTGGTCTCAGCCTTGGCCCCACATTGGAATCACTTTCAGGGCTTTCAGAACCACTGATGCTCAGGAACCATGCCTAGAGGGCCTGATTTAACCTGTCTGAGCTGCAACCTGGGCAGAGGATCTGGCACCCTTTTCATTTTATTTTCCCCCAAGCTTAAGCCTGCGTTGCATTTCCCACCTCGAGCTATTCCCTAATAAGAAAACTCTTCCAACATTACCATCCTACCAAGTTCTCTCTCCTTTCCAATGTTTTTATGGCAATTCTGAAAAATTGTTTCCTGGAGGAACTTACAGTTCTGCTCCTAAGGTGGTGTGGTCTGAAGGCAGGCTCTTAACCCTTGTGAGCCTCATTTCTTGGCTCAAAGGGACAAAGTTTATAGTTCTTCCAACACTTGGAAAACCAGCATTATGGTGCCCCATCCCTGAAACTCCAGCAGCAGCCAGACTGCAACCCCTCCTCTCTGGTCTTGCTTTTGGCTCCTCCAAGCTTCTAAGTGTTAATAATTCCAACTCTTTCTCTTTGTTCCCACCCTTCTAGAGGTCAAAGTTGCTTCCTGCAATTGCTGCCTCCTTGAAACTCAACATGAGTGCGAGCCCCGTCAGTCATATCTGACTCTGTGACCCCATGGACTGTAGCCCACCAGGTTCCTCTGTCCATGGGACTGATGCTTAGTTACTCAGTCGTGTCTGACTCTTTGTGACCCCATGAACTGCAGCACACCAGGCTTCCCTGTCCTTCACTATCTCCCAGAGTTTGTTCAAACTCATATCCATTAAGTCATTGATGCCATCCAACCATTTCATCCTCTGTTGTCCCCTTCTCCTCTTGCTCTCAGTCTTTCCCAGTGTTAGAATCTTTCCCAATGAGTTGGCTCTTCGCATCAGGTAAAGTATTGGAGCTCCCGTGGGATCATCCTGACAGGAGTACTGGATGGGTTGCCATTCCCTTCTCCAGGGGACCTTCCCGACCCAGGGATCGAACCCACGTCTCCTACAGCTCCCGCATCGGCAAAGGAACTCTTTACCACTGAGATAAATACTGAGAAACCCCCGATACTGATTCTGAGCAGAGGTCCACAAGCCTTTCTGGCCAAGAGCTGGATGGTAAATATTTTAGGCTTTTCAGGCAATGTGGTCTCTGCTGAGCTTATTTAATTCTACCACTATAGCACAAAGTGGCCATAAACAGTCTGTAAGGAAGTGAGCATGGCTGTGTTCCAATAAAACTTTATTTACAAAAATAGGCAGCTGTCCAGATTTGGCCCACAGGTTGTATTATAGTTTTCAGACCTCTGTCTTTTTCTCTGTTGACACTTTCAGTTACCTAGTTAACCACTTTATACCTAGTTAGCAATTCTTTATATAGAAGTTGCTTCATTCAAATAACTATTGTTATTTCTGTTTCCTAACTGGACTCAGCCTCACACAGGTTCTTTGATTTTTTTTTTTTTAGGTGAGCCAAAAATTTTAAGTATTCTCTACAACACTGCCATATTGTTTGAATTTTTTATAAGCATTTTCTCTCTTGGAAAAAATTGACCTAAAAATGTGTTCTCCTTTAATAAGCACTTAGTGCTGTGCTTCAGCAGAAAGGAATTATTTATATGTTAAATATTTCATTTCATTTGAATTTTCTCTCTAAGGAGGGAGCCATTGTATCCTTCTCAGAAATATCACTGTTTATTGCATTTTGAATCTTTGCTCTGATTCTGGTAAATTTGTGTTTTAAATATATCTTTGTAGAAGATAAAAGAATAAGAACTGCAGTGCCTACACCAGGGTAGTTGTAAACAACAAATTAGATAATGGATGGGGAAAATGCTTTGAGAAGTTAAAAGTGCTACATAGATATGAGGAGGTGGAAGAAATCACAAAGCCCTTTCAGCAGTCCTAATAAGGGCTCTTAATGTACCTCGGGGAAATATTTAATCTACTCATTTCCTGTTTTTTAACTACATTTCTCTTATAAGCAGGTGTCTATTGGGCATTCTTCCTCGCCACCTGCATTGTGTACATAAAAAGTGACAGACAGAGGTCATGTGTTCACCACAAGCAGAACAGGTTGCTGCTGTTGTTACTGTTCAGTTGCCAAGTAGTGTCTGACTCTTTGCAACCCCATGGACTACAGCACTCCAGTCTTCCTTGTTTCTCATCATCTTCTGGAGTTTGCCCAAGTTCATGGTCATTGAATTGACGATGCCATCCAACCATCTCATCTTCTGTCACTCCCTTCTCCTCCTGCCTTCAATCTTTCCCAGCGTCAGGATCTTTTCCAATGACCAGGCTCTTCACATCAGGTGGCCAAAATATTGGAGCTTCAGTTTGAGCATCAGACCTTCCAAAGAGTATTAAGGGTTGATTTCCTTTAGGATTGACTGATTTGATCTCCTTGCTTTCCAAGGGACTCTCAAGAGTCTTCTCCAGCACCACAGTTCAAAAGCATAAATTCTTTGGCTCTCTGCCTTCTTTATCGTTCAGGATTGAGAAAGGCATACAGCAAGGCTGTTTATTGCCATCCTGTTTATTTAACTTATATGCAGAGCACATCATGTGAAATGCTGGGCTGGATGAGTTATAAGCTGGGTCAAGATTGCGGGGAGATATATCAACAACCTCAGATATGTGGACGATACTACTCTAATGGCAGAAAGCTAAGAGGAACTAAAGAGCCTCTTGATGAGGGTGAAGGAAAGTGAAAACACTAGCTTAAAACTCAATATTAAAAACAATGAGATCATGGCATCTGGTCCCATGGCAATTAGATGGGGGAAACTTCAAAGTCCTCACCCAACTCAGCTATACAGAACAACTCACCTGGGGAACTGTGTCAAGGTACTCAGCAAAATGAGGGTCTCTCCAGACACAAAACCCATCTTCCTGTGAAAGCAGTTCACAGGTTATGTTTTTCTGTTTTTTTTTTTCCCTTGAAGAAGGTCTTGGGTTCTCAGCCACTACATCACAGGCTTCTCAAGAGTAATTTTGATTATTGTAGGAGATAAGTCCTCAGACTTCAGGCTTTGAAGAAGACTTTATTACTAACCCCAAATCCTCATACAGGAAGAAATGAGGGAAACACACACACACACACACACACACACACACACACACACACACACACGAGAAAAAGTTTCTACAACACTAACACCCCATCCTTTGACTGACCTTTCTCAGCTAACAAATTAAATCTACCAAAGAAACAATGGATTCTTTTAGGTACAATGGATTATTTTAAATAAGAAGCAAACTGATCTCAGCCAAATATCGCAACATGGCAAGGTGGTCTGTGCAGTTCTCTTAAACCGGAGCCTGGGTTAGCAATTTCTAAAGCATACTTTTAACGGACTTTTGAAAGAGGTCACACTATTTGTTCAGTAGAACTAAAACACAAGGCTCTTATTTGTTTTCCAAGGTCTAAACTATCAGTCTCTGTGACAGCAGCTTTATCGTTGTGGGACAAAGAGGGAGGGAAGATTTCTTCTGTGCAATGACGTCTTTCCATTTCACTGCACCAAGTTTACAGAGTTTGCTAGGAAGGACACGGGAAATGTTGCTTGGTAACTATCAGGTCAAGGAATTGCCAGGCAGTGAGAGAACAGTCCTTCCAGGCAAGTAGTAACAAATTGCTGGCTCAGTGGTAGAGAATCTGCCTGCCAGTGCAGGAGATGCAGGTTCGATTCCTGGGTCAAGAATATCCCTTGAAGAAGGAAATGGCAACCCACTCCAGTACTCTTGCCTGGGAAATCCCATGGACAGAGGAGCCTGGTAGGCTACAGTCCATAGAGTCACAAAGATTCAGACACAACTTAGTGCTTAAACAGCAGCATACAAAGTCTATATTTGAACAATATGTTTTAGAAAAACAAGATCACCCAAAAACCAAAAAAATCACCCCCACATATTTGCTTTCTTGAACTAGGACTTTTCATTCCTTGGCTTGTGTTTTCTTATTAGCAGATCAGAAGTTTCTGAGCTTAAGACTGTGGTGGAAAAATAGAAGTTTTGTTTTTAAAACAGTTTACTTCGTAATTTTTAGCTGTATAAAAACAAATTCACGTATTTTTCCTTGTTATAAAAACACACAGATTTTAGGGAATCTCCAAACAGAGTACTTACAGCTTTATCAATGGAAACTTTACACTTTCAGTCAAGTGGTTTTTTTTTTTTTCTTAATTGTTTGCTTAGAAGGAATGTTCCAAGGGGTCAGTCATTCTTGAGACGTTGCAACACAAAACACCACTGTTATTCAAAAGTATCTGTGTTTGTTTTGCTGAATGTTTGTTTTGGGGGGAGTTTGCTGTGATCCAGTATGTTCCATCAGTGGTCAGGCACAGGAGACTATAGGCTGCTCTTAGGCCACTGACCCAGTGGTTGGCTGTGGGCTCCTCTTGTGAAGCTTGTGAGGCTTTTATGTGAGCACACTGGTGGCCCTGCAGCCTCCTGCATTGTTCTAACTCTTTTGACCTGGAAGCCTTCCCTTAACCCATAAAACTGCTCCAAAATGAAACATTTATAGTAAGTCTGTGAAAAGAAGGCTCACTATCATTAAGGTGCCATACACATGGCTTCCCTTGTGGCTCAGCTGTAGAGAATCAGCCTCCAGTGCAGAAGTCAGAAATAGGTTTGATCCCCAGGTCCGGACGATCCCCTGGAGGAGGGCATGGCACCCCACTCCACTATTCTTACCTGGAGAATCCCATGGACTGAGGAGCCTGGTGGGCTACCAGTCCATAGGGTCAAAAAGAGTCAGGCATGACTGAAGCGACTGAATACATGCACACACCCAAGCCTAGCACTGACTTATTTTCCAAAGCAACTGCTACGTTTAGGGAACTGGTTTCTAAACCTTCTGCTGGGGTATTAGACACAGATAATGAAGATGGCAGGAGGAAAAGTCTTCCTAGCAGATATAGCAACTGCAATGGTGAGCAATGTAAAGATGGTTAATAATACTGTGGGAACATGGAAACTCAGCATTTTCAAATGCACATCTCAACATCTGAGTTCACGTGGCCTGTGGTTCCAAAGAGTTCTTCATGTCTTTGCAGGTTTCACAGTCTTCACTCAGTAGATGCCATAAGGTAACCTCTTCTTCCCTCTAGAATTAGGGGTCAGCAAATGTTTTCTGTAAAGGACCAGACATTAAATTATAGGTTTTGTGGGTCATAGTGTCTTTGTTGTAACTTCTCAACATTGCCATAGACAACACATGCCAAACTGGCCATGTTTCCAGTAAAACTTTACGGACAATGAAATTTGAATCTCATATAATTTTCACATTCAATGAAACAGTCATTCTTATCTTTTTTTTCCTTTTAACCATTTAAGAATATAAGAACCATTCTTAGCATGCAGGCCATACAAAAACAGATGGCAGGCCTGATTTGGCCTGTGGGCCATAGTTTCCCAACTGCCGTTCTAAAGAAAAATAGCTGGAACATAAGTTGGAACCAGCCTGACCCGTCCCCCTTACAATTCACATGGGCTGAGTTCTCTGGCTACAGAACTTCATGTTCATTATGATAATCAGAGAGGTCTCAGGCCATTTAAGGTCTTCACTGAAAAGTCTACTTAATCCTTGCTTCACATCATAATCTACCTTGTTAAAGCTTTTCAAGCTTCTGGGTTCTGTGGTTAGAATTCAATGCCGGGGGCTTTACATAAAAATTGGAAAATTTGTCCTGTAAAACTAGAAACTTGATCAGAGTCTACATTGAGGAATGTGTTTTTGGAGCAAGGTTTTGGCAAAGTCATATGTCTGCTTTCCTTTAGGGCAGTGGTTCTCAGTGTGGTCACCAGATTGATAGCACTAGTAGCACCTGGGGACTCTTTAGAAATGAAGATTCTTAGGCATTACCACATACTATTGAATGAGGAACTGGAGGGGTGGCCCAGAAACCTGTATTTTTTAACTGAAGTATAGTTGCTGTACAATATTATATGTTACAAATGTACAATATAGTGATTTACAATTTTTAAAGGTTATGGTCCATTTATGGGCTTCCCTTGTGGCTCAGCAGTAAAAAATCCACCTGCAATGCAGAAGATTTGGGTTCGATACCTGAATGGGGAAGATCCCCTGGAGAAGAAAAGAAGAAAATGGCATCCCACTGCAGTATTCTTGCCTGGGAAATCCCATAGACAGAGGAGCCTGTTGAGGTACAGTCCATGCGGTCACAAAGGAGTCAGATACAACTTAGCAACTGAACAACAATAAGTCCATTTATAGTTATCATTATAAAAGATTGGTTATATTCTTTGTGTTCTACAATATATGCTTGTAGCTTATTTTATACCTAATAATTTGTACCTCTTACTGCCCTGCTACTATGCTGCTCCTCCCCATTTCCCTCTCGCCACTGGTAACCATCAGATTTTTTCTCTATATCTGTGAGTCTGCTACTTTTTCATTATATTCATTAATTTGCTGTGCTTTTTAAATTCTACATATAAGTTATATCATACAGTAGTTGTCTTTCGCTGTCTGATTTATTGCACTTAGCATAATACCCTCCAAGCCCATCAGTGTTGCTGCAAATGGCATTATTTCATTCTTTTTTATGTCTGAGTAGTATTCCATTGTATATATGTACCACATCTTCTTTATCTATTCATCTGTCAATGGACACTTAGTTTGCGTCCATATGTTGGCAACTGTAAATAATGCTGATATCAACACTGGGGTGCATGTGTCTTTTTGAATTAGTATTTTGGGTTTATATATATATATACCCAGGAGTGAAGTTGCTAGGTCATATGGCAGTTTTATTTTTAGCTTTTTGAGAAGCCTCTGTACTGTTTTCCTCAGTAGCTGTGATACTGACCAGGGTTCCTGGCCTTCCTTTAATTAACAGAAATTGATAAGAGGTCAGACAGGAAATACAAGTAAGGGCCCCTACAGCTGCAGGAGGGGGGCAAAAACAAGTAACAGCTTAACTTGCTCACTTCCCCAGGAGGGAAAAACTGATTCCTTATATGGAGTGAAGGTATGGAGAGGCCCAAGGATCAGGCCAGAGGGGTGGCTTGGGTAGTTGGCCCACCGCTTTGGTGGTGTTTAGTGCAGGCGGCATGCACAGTACTCTGTTTTTGCTCCTAACACCCTGTTTTGCCTCCAGTATTCAAGAAGATACATGCACCCCAGATGTTCATAGCAGCATTGGTTACAATTGCCAAGACATGGAATCAACCTAAATGTCCATCAACAGATGAATGGATAAAGAAGATGTGGTACTCTTGGTTATTCAAGGCCTTTTGTGTTTCCATACAAATTTTGAATTTGCTCTAGTTCTGTGAAAAATGTCATTGGTATTTTGATAGGAATTGCATTTAATCTGTAGATTGTGTTGGGTACTATGGTCATTTTTAACAATGTTGTTTCTTCCAATCCAAGAGAACACAGTATGTTTTTCCACGTTTGTATCATCCTCAATTTCTTTCATCAGTTTCTTTTAGTTTACTGAGTACAAATCTTCTGCCTCCTTAGGTGGGTTTATTCTTAGGTATTTAATTCTTTTTGATGTGATGGTAAATGGAATTGTTTCCTTCATTTCTCTTTGTGAGAGTTTTCTATTTCCCTTTCTGATAGTTCATTGTTTCCAGTAGTTTGGAAACTATCATCCTAGGGAAAATCCTTGAACCTTCTATAAAATAAGCATATTATAATTAGGACTTGGGGTTATCACTTGATAGGAGACTGTCGATACATTTAATTCACTAGTAGATAGAGAGCATCCAGCTATCAGTCAAGTCCTGGATGATTCCAGCACCAGCTGCCCCGTGCCATAAGCAGAGAGCACACACAATAACAAGCTGCTTTGTTGGATAATGCAGGTGCACACAGGCAGTTCTAATTTGTTCTGTTCCCTCGAATTTCCTGGATGTCCCTTCCAACTGATGTATTAACTGACAGAGGGGACTCAGGAGTTATGAGATGACTGTGTGGATATAAACAGGTTGTAAAAAGGGCGAAGGGGGCAAGCTGCTGTTTTCCTGATGGCCTTTTTCTAATCAGAGGCCTCATTCTTTAAGTCATATAGTTGTTTTATGGTTGGTAAGTGGCAAGAGGAAATAGATGGTCCTTGAGAGAAGCAGCTTCAGTGGCTGCAACAGCTCAAGCAATTCCCCGACTAATCTCGTTTGTGTAATTGATGTAAGCTATTGGTCATGGTAGAAAGTGTAAGAGGTTAGGAATATACTGGAGAGGAAAAATGATGCCTTGGCCAGGTAAAACAATAGAGACCTGAGTTGGGATACTGGATGGTATTAGAATTAGGAACTGTGGAATGAACTGGGCTGACATACAAATGAATGTGGTAAAGGTTTCAGCAAAGCAATAGACATGTCTGTCATCAGAGCTAAAATTCCCCAACCTCTTTCTTCACTAAGTGTCTAGTGGACTCTGGATTAGAACTAAGACATCCTGTTTAAGGAGGTTATTAATGAAGCCCTCAAAACTTCTGCTTCTTTTGAACACGGATTTTAGGGCATCAAAGTGGCCACATAAGCAATTTAACTTTGGCTTTAGCAGGAAGTACTCTAAGCTCATTTCCCATCTCATTAGGGTGTCTCCCCACAGACAGATGGGACTTCTACAAAGGTCAGTCCCAAACTAAATCCCAAACTAAACCACAAGTATAGTGCTTCTGATTTAGTCATTGTATTTTCCACTCAAGTTTGTCCAGATAGGAAAATCTGGTCCATGTACAAAATGCTATATTTTGCATTATATTTGCAAATATAAATAAACATTGCTATATTTAATTTACAAGGTGAAGATCAATTCAATACACACACAGGTCAAGGAGGAAGGTATGTTCATTCACCAAGGGTTGAGAGATGGTTTGAAGTCATGTAGTAAAATGATGCTGATTGCTCTTCTTCAGTTCTTATGGCAATAATCATTCAACCAGATAATGGAAAGAAAAAAACAAAAGAAATGGATCAGAATCTCATTTTTTAAAAGTAACTCATCCTTTAAAGACAAATTTCAGAGAATACCTGCCTTTTGTCGTTGTACAGTCACTCAGTCATGTCTGACTCTTGCAACCTCGTGGACTGCAGCATGCCAGGCTACCCTGTCCTTCACTATCTCCTGGAGTTTGCTCAGACTCATGTCCATTATGTATGTGATGCCATCCAATCATCTCATCCTCTGTCACCCCCTTCTCTTCTTGTCCTCCATCTTTCCCAGCATCAAGGTCTTTTCAAAAGAGTCAGCTCTTCACATTAGCTGGCCAAAGTATTAGAGCTTCAGCTTCAGCATCAGTCCTTCCAATGAATATTCAGGACTGATTTCCTTTAGGATTGACTGATTTGATCTTCCTGTAGTCCAGGGGACTCTCAAGAGTTTTCTCCAACACTTCAATTCAAAAGCATCAATTCTTTGGTGCTCAGAATTCTTTATGGTCCAACTCTCACATCTGTACATATCTGCCTAGGACCTTCAAAATTTTCTATCAAACAAAACTGCCTATAGAATTTCTGTTCAAGCAATAAGACTAAAATAGGCAAGTTCAGTTCAGTCGCTCAGTTGTGTCCAGCTCTTTGCAACCCCATGGACTGCAACATGCCAGGCCTCCCTGTCCATCACCAACTCCCAGAGGTTGCTCAAACTCATGTCCATTGAGTTGGTGATGTCATCCAACCATCTCATCCTCTGTCATCCCCTTCTCCTCCTGCCTTCAATCTTTCCAAGCAACAGGGTCTTTTCAAATGAGTCAGCTCTTCGCATCAGGTGGCCAAAGTATTGGAGTTTCAGCTTCAGCATCAGTCCTTCCAATGAATATTCAGGATTGATTTCCTTTAGGATGGACTGGTTGGATCTCCTTGCAGTCCAAGGGACTCACAAGTCTTCTCCAATACCACAGTTCAAAAGCATCAGTTCTTCAGTGCTTGGCTTTCTTTATGGTCCACCTCTCGCAACCATACATGACTACTGGAAAAACCATAGCTTTGACTAGATGGACCTTTGTTGGCAAAGTAATGTCTCTTCTTTTTAATATGCTGTCTAGGTTGGTCATAGCTTTTCTTCCAAGGAGCAAGCAAGGAAAATAGATAAAACCCATCCCTAATGTTTGCCAATACAAGGGGTAAAAGTATGAATGGATATTCACATAACCATTTCTACATATATTTAAAAGTTACACATCAAGCTAGAAAATTATTAAAGAAAAGATATCCTAACAACTTGGGAGCCCATATTCAAGTTAAAATTCTTAGCCTACTTAGAGTTCTGTATCAAAGATGGAGACATGGAGAGAGTCAGTCTCAGGCCAAGCCTTACTCTCCCCAGCCCTGCTCTGTTGTATATTTCCAGGGACTGCTACACCATGCATGTAGACACCCTAGCCACTTAGCTAAGCTTATCCTTATACCTGCAAAGAGTATACCCCTCCCAACACGTTCACTGTAGGCATAGGCAAATGAAAACCAATGGCATAATCAAGAGTAGATCCAGGAGGGTGGCTGTACAGTTTCCAGAACCGGTCTTGGGACCATTTGTGCAAGGAATTCTAGGCTTCCAGCACCCAGAGCAAGATTTAGGAGAAAATGGTGGTAAAGTCACGTGGATTCTTGGAGGTCAGTTTATGATGACCAAACTGGTTTACCTATGTCTGTCCTGCTGTTAGCACTGAAAGTCTCATGTCCTGGGAAACCATTCTTCAGGAAGTTAAAAAGTCCCACTTCTCCATTTTGCACCAAAGATTAAAGGAGAGTTCAAGGTCCATATGACAGCCCCCAAAATACAGGTTGAAATTATTACTGTTTTTAGCGTCATATAGATAGGCGATTCCCAGGTAGCACAGTGGTAAAGAATCCGCCTGCCAATGCGGGAGACCCAGGAGATGCAGCTTCGATTCCTGGGTCAGGAAGATCCCCTGGAAGAGGAAGTGGCAAACTGACTCCAGTGTTCTTGCTTGGAAACTCCTATGGACAGAGGAGCCTGGCAGGCTACGGTTCGTGGGGTTGCAAAAAGTCGGACACAGCTGAGGGACTGAATGTTGCACACACATGCAATGTCACACAGATACGGTGCACATTGTCCATCCACCAGAGTCCTTGTCACCGTCTTCCCCACCACCCCCCGGTTGAAAAACAAAACTTTCCTGAAGTGATTTTAAGAAGCCTGAAGGCATTTTTCTGACTTCTATTTTTATTACATTAATTTTTAACTAATTCTCTCTAATATAAAACTAATGGGCATACTTCTCTTGTGCCATGCATTAATTCTTTTCATTCCAAGCTAGCTTTTCAGAGCTAAGGACATTTAAGAGTCTAAAATTTCTTCAGATTGGGAGACAAGGATGTGGCTGGTCGGCCTCAGGGGGAATCAACATTCACCGTTTTTGAGGCTCAAAGCTACTGCTAGAAGCGTTTTGACCTCCTCCTAAGTAAGATCTGCTACATCAAAAATTCTTTCAAGCTTTGTTGTGAATCTTCCCAGTCCTTTCTGTTATTGTCACCATGGCTACTACTTCAGACCCAGCCTGAGAGACATAGCATCCTAGGGGCAAGACTATAGATGAATTTTGACAAAGGGATCCTTAGGATATAAGTTGATCTACAGAATTATCAATATCAAAATAACATTTATTCAGTGGAAGCCTCCATGTCTGTATAATATATACCCAGGAAGGAAGGACTCTGACTCAATCACTGTGAAAAATACGGCTTCCTAGGGTGAAAAGTCTGGTATTGTGGCTTCATTTTATCTAGATATTATCCTCTAAGGGTCCTGGGGAGTAATGGCCAGAAGGTCTTCAGCTCTTATCAGAAGCCAGGAAAGAATCCTAGGGCCTCACTCTGGTGAGGCTATGGGAATAAACCCTCGGGAAGGGTTTTCCAGGGACATGAGAAGCCTTTTCCTTGAGTGTTGATTCAAGTTTTCCACAGTCTAGAGTACTTGTGTCAGAGGCACTCAAGAATTTTGTACCTTATAAAAGATTTTCTTCCTGCTTCCATCCTAACTGTATCTGCTCAAGCTAAATATTCCTCAGGTTTTTCCTACATTATGACCTTCAAAGTGAAAGTGAAAGTCTCTCAGTTGTGTCTGACTCTTTGTGACCCCATGGACTATACAGGCCATGGAATTTTACAAGCCAGAATACTGGAGTGGGTAGCCTGTCTCTTCTCCAGGGAATCTTCCCAACCCAGGGATCAAACCCAGGTCTCTTGCATTGCAGACAGATTCTTTACCAGCTGAGCCACAAGGAAAGCCCAAGAATACTAGAGTGGGTCTCCTATGCCTTCTCCAGGGGATCTTCCTGACTCAGGAACTGAACCGGGGTCTCCTGCACTGGAGGTGGATTCTTTACCAACTGAGCTATCAGGGAAGCCTCATGACCTTCAAAGGAAAACATAATTTCAAGTTCTCTCTTTTGTGCTTGTTTCATATTCTAATAAACTTCTTAGACCAGACAGCCTAATGATTTAGCATGAACTAAGCAGTAATGGGAATCTCTTTTTAAACACTGGTCCAAGCAGTGTTCCATGGTTGATTAATTGATACCAGGGATGAAAACAGGAGAATAAAATATTTTATGGGGTATTCCCAAGGGGCTCAGTGATAGAGAATCTGCTTGCCAATGCGGGAGATGTGGATTCGATCCCTGAGTGGGGAAGATCCCCTGGAGAAGGAAATAGCTACATACTTCAGCATTCTTGCCTGGGAATTCCCACAGACAGAGGAACCTGGGGTGCTCCAGTGTATGAGATCACAGAGAGTCAGACATGATATGTAACTAAGAAACAACATAGGAAAGATACCACAGATAGAAATAGGTGACATCAAGGATGGATCACAAGAAACTGTGGAAAATTCTGAAAGGGATGGGAATACAAGATCACCTGATCTGCCCCTTGAGAAATCTGTATGCAGGTCAGGAAACAATAGTTAGAACTGGACATGGAACAACAGACTGGTTCCAAATAGGAAAAGGAGTACGTCAAGGCTGTATATTGTCACCCTGCTTATTTAACTTCTATGCAGAGTACATCATGAGAAACACTGGGCTGGAAGAAGCACAAGCTGGAATCAAGATTGCCAGGAGAAATATCAATAACCTCAGATATGCAGAAGATACCACCCTAATGGCAGAAGGTGAAGAGGAACTAAAAAGCCTCCTGATGAAAGTGAAAGAGGAGAGTGAAAAAGTTGGCCTAAAGCTCAACATTCAGAAAACTAAGATCATGGCATCTGGTCCCATCACTTCATGGGAAATAGATGGGGAAACAGTAGAAACAGTGTCAGACTTTATTTTGGGGGGCTCCAAAATCACTGTAGATGGAGATTGCAGCCATGAAATTAAAAGACGCTTACTCCTTGGAAAGAAAGTTATGACCAACCTAGATACCATATTCAAAAGCAGAGACATTACTTTGCCGACTAAGGTCCATCTAGTCAAGGCTATGGTTTTTCCAGTAGTCATGTATGGATGTGAGAGTTGGACTGTGAAGAAGGCTGAGTGCTGAAGAATTGATGCTTTTGAACTGTGGTGTTGGAGAAGACTCTTGAGTGTCCCTTGGACTGCAAGGATATCCAACGAGTCCATTCTGAAGGAGATCAACCCTGGGATTTCTTTGGAAGGAATGATGCTAATGCTGAAACTCCAGTACTTTGGCCACCTCATGCGAAGGGTTGACTCATTGGAAAAGGACTCTGATGCTGGGAGGGATTTGGGGCAGGAGGAGAAGGGGACGACAGAGGATGAGATGGCTGGATGGCATCACTGACTAGATGGACATGAGTCTGAGTGAACTCCAGGAGTTGGTGATGGACAGGGAGGCCTGGTGTGCTGTGATTCATGGGGTCGCAAAGAGTCAGACACGACTGAGCGACTGAGCTGAACTGAACTGAAGGATAGAAAGACAAGGGCAGCCTGGTTTTATGACCAGAAATTGAAATGACATAGCCTTCCAAAATGAAACCATTCAAGATCAGAGGTAGCTTTTTTGGCCCCAGACAGCAAAGGGAAATCAAGAACAGAAACTGAAGATCACATAGCAAGAGGCCACCTCCCTGCCCTAGATCTTCATGGGACCAACCTCTTCACTGGCCTCCAGGACCTCAAGTCTACACATCTTGCCTATTAGGCCAGATTGATGGGGGGAAATAACAGCACTTCCCATTTTAAGTACACTCTGTCATTCATTAAAATCAGCAAGCAGAGTAAAAAAGAAGGAAGCACATACTTCCTAAAAACCAGGGCTTTAATTTTTTCCACCTTACTAACACTTAAATCAGAGGTCAGCAAAATTTTTTTCTATGAAGGGCCAGATAGTAAATATGTTAGGTTTTCTGGGCCATACAGTCTCCATCACAACTACTTAACCCTGCTGTTACAGTGAGAAACCAGCCATAGAATGAGTGGGGGCTCTGTTCCAACAAAACTATTTGTGAACACTGAAATTTGAATTTCATATAATTTTTACATGTTGGAAAAGAATATTCTTCTTTTTATTTTTTCAGCCATTAAAAAGCCTAAGAGCTGTTGTCACTAAACAGTACACTTTAAAATGTTTAATGGCTCATTTTATGTTGAATTTCAACTCAATAAAAAAAAGAAAAATTGGGCCATTTTGTTTGTGCACTATACAAAAACTGACAGCAGGCCAGATTTGATCAAAGGGGTGGTATCTGTCAACTTTTGCCTTAAGGATGGAAACATTATTTTAGATACTCATGTGGAGCTAACTTAATGTTTAATATAGTATTTAAGATCCACTAAAAGTGTACAGCAAAGTGATTCGGTTTTATATACATTTATATATTGCATATATATTCTTTTTTAGACTCTTTTCCATTATAGGTTATTACAAGGCATTGAGTATTGTTCCCTGTGCTATACGGTAGGTTCTTGCTGGTTATCTGTTTCATATACAATAATGCATATAATTTATTAAGAACAACAAAATAAGCTATGTGTAATAATCAACATTTTTTTGAGATGGAGAAACCAAGGTACTTACATGTCTTTAACTTATACGCAGAGTACATTATGAGAAACGCTGGAGCTGGAAGAAGCACAAGCTGGAATCAAGATTGCCAGGAGAAATATCAATAAGCTCAGATATGCAGATGACACCACCCTTATGGCAGAAGGTAAAGAGGAACTAAAAAGCCTCTTGATGAAAGTGAAAGAAGAGAGTGAAAAAGTTGGCTTAAAGCTCAACATTCAGAAAACAAAGATCATGGCATCTGGTCCCATCATTTCATGGGAAATAGATGGGGAAACAGTAGAAACAGTGTCAGACTTTATTTTGGGGGGCTCCAAAATCACTGCAGATGGTGATTGCAGCCATGAAATTAAAAGACGCTTACTCCTTGGAAGGAAAGTTATGACTAACCTAGATACCATATTCAAAAGCAGAGACATTACTTTGCCAACAAAGGTCCATCTAGTCAAGGCTATGGTTTTTCCAGTAGTCATGTATGGATGTGAGAGTTGGACTGTGAAGAAAGCTGAGCACCAAAGAATTGATGCTTTTGAACTGTGGTGTTGGAGAAGACTCTTGAGAGTCCCTTGGACTGCAAGGAGATCCAACCAGTCCATCCTAAAAGAGATCAGTCCTGGGTGTTCTTTGGAAGGACTGATGCTGAAGCTGAAACTCCAATACTTTGGCCACCTCATACGAAGAGTTGACTCATTGGAAAAGACCCTGATACTGGGAGGGATTGGGGGCAGGAGGAGAAGGAGCCAACAGAGGATGAGACTGCTGGATGGCATCACCGACTTGATGGACATGAGTTTGGGTAAACTCCAGGAGTTGGTGATGGACAGGGAGGCCTGGTGTGCTGTGATTCATGGGGTCACAAAGAGTTGGACATGACTGAGCGACTGAACTGAACTGAACTGAATCTTCCCCAAATTAGACCCCACAAACCAGTCAATGACAGTATCATGATTTGAATCCAAGTCTTTCTGTGTACCCTCCCTTCATGAAAATGATAAAAGCCAACATATATGGAGTATCCAACATGTGTCAGGCACTGTTCTAAATGCTCTAGACCAGTGCTTCTGAATTTGGTGACATCGGAAATTGTCTGGAGACATGGCTGGTTGCCATAGTGTTAGGAAAAGGTGCTTCCTGGCATGTAACAGGTAGAGGCCAGGGATGAAAACTCCTACAGTGTACAGAGCAATCCTCCACAATGAAGAATTACCCAGCCCCAAATGCCTATCATGCCAAGATTAGGAATCCCTACTCTAGGGATATTATCTCATTTAATCATCACAACAACCCTAAGAGTTGTCGTTATAATTCCCCATTTAATAGATGGGGAAACTGAAGCCTTGCAGAGTTAAGTAACATACCAAATCTCACCCTGCCAGAATTCTAGGCTAAAAACCAGACAACCTGGCACCACCAGGCCATAATTCAGAGCAACCATTGCAGTTTTCAAAAATACATTCTTTAGTAGGATTATTTTATTAATGCTTCCCCTAGATTAAAATGGACACGAGTATATTGGTCTCTTCTTACCACTGAATCCTCAGTGCCTAGGGCCTGCTCCATGGTTGCTGTTCAGTCGCCAAGTCATATCTGACTCTTTTGCAACACCATGGATATAGCCCGCCAGGCTCCTCTGTCCATGAGATTTCCTAGGCAAGAATACTGAAGTGGGTTGCAATTTCCTTCTCCAGAGGATCTTCCCAATACAGGAATTGATTCCCTGTATCCTACATTGATAGGTGGATTCTTTTCCACTGAACCACCTGAGAAGCCCCTGCTCCATGGTAGACACTCAGGAAATCAATGAATGAATGAACATACACTTTCTACATAAGAGACTCCAGAACCTCTGCTTTTACCATCAATGAAACTTTCCATTTCTCTCTCTGTGGATCGATAAAGAGATAGATAGATAGATCAGTGCAGTCAGTTCAGTCGCTCAGTCGTGTCTGACTCTCTGTGACCCAAAGGACTGCAGCATGCCAGGCCTCCCTATCCATCACCAACTGATGGAGTCTGCTCAAACTTGTGTTCATCAATTCGGTGATGCTGTCCAACCATCTCATCCTCTGTCATCCCCTTCTCCTGACTTCAACCTTTCCCAGCATCAGAGTCTTTTTCAATGAGTCACCTTCACATCAGGTGGCCAAAGTATTGGAGTTTCAGCTTCAGCATCAGTCATTCCAATGGATATTCAGGACTCATTTTCTTTACGATTGACTGGTTTGATCTCCTTACAGTCCAAGGGACTCTCAAGAGTCTTTCCCAACACCACAGTTCAAAAGCATCAATTCTCTGGTGTTCATCTTTCTTTATAGTCCAACTCTCACTTCCATACATGACTACTGGAAAAACCATAGCTTTGATTAGATGGACCTTTGTCGGCAAATTAATGTCTCTTGCTTCTTAATATGCTGCCTAGGTTGGTCATCACTTTTCTTCCAAGGAGCAAGTGTCTTAATTTCGTGGCTGCAGTCACCATCTGCAGTGATTTTGGATCCCCAGAAAATAAAATCTCTCACTGTTTCCTTTGTTTCCCCAACTGTTTGTCATGAAGTGATGGGAACAGACGCCATGATCTTCACTTTTGAATGTTGAGCTTTAAGCTAACTTTTTCACTCTCCTCCTTCACTTTCATCAAGAGGCTTTTTAGTTCCTATTCATTTTCTGCCATAAGGGTGGTGTCATCTGCATATCTGAGGTTATTGATATTTCTCCTGGCAATCTTGATTCCAGCTTGTGCTTCATCAAGCCCTGCATTTTGCTTGATGTACTCTCCATAAAAGTTAAATAAGCAGGGTGACATACAGCCTTGACATATTCCTTTTCCTATTTGGAACCAGTCTGTTGTTCCATGTCCAGTTCTAACTGTTGCTTCCTGACCTGCAAACAGGTTTCTCAAGAGGCAGGTCAGGTGATCTGATATTCCCATCTCTTTAAGAATTTTCCACAGTTTTTTGTGATTCACACAGTCAAAGGCTTTGGCATAGTCAATAAAGCAGATGTTTTTCTGGAACTCTCTTGCTTTTTCTGTGATCCAATAGTTGTTGACAATTTGATGTCTGGTTCCTTTGCCTTTTTAAATCCAGCTTGAACATCAGGGAATTCACGGTTCACGTATTGCTGAAGCCTGGCTTGGAGAATTTTGAGCATTACTTTACTAGTGTGTGAGATGAGTGCAATTGTGCGGTAGTTTGAGCATTCTTTGGCATTGCCTTTCTTTGAGATTAGGATGAAAACTGACCTTTTCAAGTCCAGTGGCCACTGCTGAGTTTTCCAAATTTGCTGGCATATTGAGTGAAGCACTTTATTGGCATCATTTTTTAGTATTTGAAATAGCTGAACTTGAATTCCATCGCCTCCATTAGCTTTGTTCGTAGGATGCTTCCTGAGGCCCACTTGACTTCACATTCCGGGATGTCTGGCTCTAGGTGAGTGATCACACCATCATGATTATCTGGGTCATGAAGAACTTTTTTGTACAGTTCTTCTGTGTAGTCTTGCCACCTCTTCTTAATATCTTCTGCTTCTGTTAGATCCATACTGTTTCTAACCTTTATTGTGCCCATCTTTGCATGAAATGTTCCCTTGGTATCTCTAATTTTCTTGAAGAGACCTCATAGTCTTTCTCATTCTATTGTTTTCCTCTATTTCTTGCATTGATCACTGAGGAAGGTTTTCTGATCTCTTCTACCATTCTTTGGAACTCTGCATTCAGATGGGTATATCGTTCCTTTTCTCCTTTGCCTTTTACTTCTCTTCTTTTCTCAGCTATTTGTAAGGCCTCCTCAGACAACCATTTTTCCTTTTTGCATTTGTTGTTCTTGGGGATGGTGTTGATCCCTGCCTCCTGTACAGTGTCACAAACCTCCATCCATAGTTCTTCAGGCACTCTGTCTAGCAGGTCTAATCCCTTGAAACTATTTGTCACATCCACTGTGTAATCGTAAGGGATTTGATTTACTCATTTGATACCTGAATGGTCTAGTGATTTTCCCTACTTTCTTCAATTTAAGTCTGAATTTTGCAATGAGTTCATGGTCTGAGCCACAGTCAGCTCCTGGTCTTGTTTTTGCTGACTGTATAGAGCTTATCCATCTTTGGCTGCAAAGAATATAATCAATCTGATGATGTTCACCATCTGGTGTTGTCCATGTGTAGAGTCGTCTCTTGTGTTGTTGGAAGAGGGTATTTGCTATGATCAATGCATTCTCTTGGCAAAATTCTGTTAACCTTTGCCCTGCTTCATTTTGTACTCCAAGGCCAAACCTGCCTTTTACTCTAGGTATCTATTGACTTCCTACTTTTGCATCCCAGTCCCCTATGTTGAAAAGGACATCTTTTTGTTTGTTTGTTTTGGTGTGATTTCTAGAAGGTCTTGTAAGTCTTCATAGAACTGTTCAACTTCAGCTTCTTCAGCATTAGTGGTTGGGGCATAGACTTGGATTACTGTGATAGTGAATGGTTTGCCTTGGAAATGAACAGAGATCATTCTGTCATTTTTGAGATTGCACCCAAGTAGTGCATTTCAGACTCTTTTGTTGACTATGAGGGCTACTCCATTTCTTCCAAGGGATTCTTGTCCAGAGTAGTAGACATAATGGTCACCTGAATTAAATTTGCCCATTCTGATTCATTTTAGTTCACTGAGTATTAAAATGTTGGTATTCACTCTTGCCATCTCCTATTTGACCACTTCCAATTTACCTTGATTCATGGACCTAATATTCCAGGTTCCTATGCAATATTGTTCTTTACAGCATCAGACTTTACTTCCATCACCAGTCACATCCACAACTGGGCGTTCTTTTTTGCTTTTTTGCTTTGTCTCTTCATTCTTTCTGGAGTTATTTCTCCACTCTTCTCCAGTAGCATTTTGGGCATCTACTGACCTGGGAGTTCACCTTTTAGTGTCGTATCTTTTTGCCTTTTCGTACTGTTCATAGATGGATGGATAGATAGAGACACGTAGATCATGTATGCATGCGTACTCAGTTGTTCAGTCACGTCCAAGATTTTGCAACCCCATGGACTATAGCCTGCCAAGCTCTTCTGTCCCTGGGATTTTCCAGGCAAGGAAACTGGTGTGGGTTTCCATTTTCTCCTCCAGGGGATCTTCTCACCCCAGGGATCAAATCCACATCTCCTGCATTTTCCACTGAGCCACCTGGGAAACCCCACACACATTTACTTAAGTGAAATCTTCGAAGAACTGAGAGTCATCCCTTCCCATTCTGCAACTCTTTTCAAATCTTCCTGCACACATTTCTTCTTAAACATGGAGCTGAATAATTAAACTCAAACATTTACTTTGTGCTTTTAAACTCACAGAGGACTTTCTATCTGTATTATCTTGTTTTCACAAGAACCCTGTGTTCCACTGTGAGAATGTGAAACTGGGAATCTGAGGGGGACTTGCTAAAGTCATGTGGCTGTTAAGTGGTGGGATTGGGTCTGACCCCTGGTCTTTGGTATCATTCTCTCATTTTTTTTCCACTTAGGCCTGCTACTCCCTCTCAGTGGTTAACCTCACCTTGACAACGTAGGGTCTCCTTCTGCCCATGGGTTGCCCTACATGCGGTCTAGTGGGCTACAAATCCTGTCAAGTGAGTATATTTTCATTGGGCCCCAGGTATGGAATTCTCTGTGCAGATGTATTTATTATGTATTAATATAATGTCTCAGTTTCTTCAGCGCTTCCCAGGTGGCTCAGTGGTAAAGAATTCACCTGCTAATGCAGGAGACGCAGGAGACCTGGGTTCGATCCCTGGGTCAGGAAGATCCCCTGGAGAAGGAAATGGCAACCCAGCCCAGTATTCTTGCCTGGAAGATCCCATGGACAGAAGACCCTGACAGGCGGACTACAGTCTGTGGGGTAGTAAAGAGTAGGATATGACTTAGCAACTGAAAAACAAAACAGAGTATACAATCTGAGAGACTTAATACAGGCATACCTCATTTTAGTGCTGTTTGGTTTACTGAGTTTTTTACAGATTGAAGGTTTGTGGCAATCTGAATTGTAAGATGAGGGTTAGTACTTTTTAGAACGTTTTGTTAATTGAGATATATATAGTTAGTTTTTTTAGACATAACGCTATTGCACACTAAACAGACTACAGTATGGTCTAAACATAACTTTTGTATGAACTGGAAAACCAAAACATTCGCATGACTTGCTTCATTGTGATATTTGCTTTATTGCAGTGGTCTGGAACTGAATCTGCAATATCTCAGAAGTATGCCTATATATGATTTTGGGAACTGTGTCAATAGTTATTCCCAAGACAGCAACAAGATTATGCAATGTGAATAAGTCTCGCACTGGCAGGAAGAACTCCAAAGAGGCCAACACAGCTGCCAAGGCTCACTGAGGAGTGTTCTGCTGTGTCTAGTGTCTAGCTGTCCCCAGAGGGGAGTGGGAGCTGGGCATGGAGGATGGAGGGAAGTGAAATTAGACAAGACCTGCCTTCTGGGGTCTCCTTCCCAAGGATGTGAAGGCTTGAAAGGGCTTCTTTCCAGGGCTGCTGCGTTGTACAACTCCAGGGGGCACTAGTTCCCCTACCCTCTAAGTAAGTGTACATGGTAGCCCCTGATTCTCTTTCAGAGAAAGCTGATCTGCGGGGAGGGAAGCAGACTAGGGACTTGGGTATGTCACTTCTATGAGGGGCTAGCTTTGCTTTTTTCTCTTGGCCACCGTAGGTGGCAATATAAAGTTCAGTTTTTTTCATGTTTCCCTCCTGTGTCTGCATTGCTTCTTACCTCTCCTCACCCTTCAGTAAAATCAGACCCTCCCACACAGCCTTCAGAGACGCGGTTGTGAGAAGTTGCTGGGGGAGGTAACAGGAAGGGCACTCTGTCCACACTCCTGGCCTCCACTCAAGGCAGTGGTACTGACGCAGGTAAGGACGCAGGGGTCCCGGGGCTACCAGAAGTGACGTGTGGTCAGGAAAGAGGCCTGTGGCTGTGCTGAGGTGGAAAGGAGAGCCCCAGTTCCAAAGAGGAACAGTTCAGGGTAGCACATTCGAGACAAGCTTCCTCCTCCCAAATATTTCAGACAAAGGGACCCTTCCATGTGAGGCAGTTTGCACATGCCTTTTGGGTCCAAGGGGAGTGAATTTACTGTTCTCACGTCTCAGAACTGTGAAAATTATTTCGGGCTTCTGACTCATAGCTATTTTTTTTCTTTTTTAACTTTTTTCTCTATTAAAGAGAAGGGTACTTAAAAAAAAAAAACAAAAAAAAAACCTGTTATCTTGTAAATAAGAGGGAAAAAAACTTTCCCAGTTGTTTTCCCTTGGAAACACATTTACTTCCTGTTCCTACTTCATGCCTTCCCTCTTTTATTCATGTATTCATTGAGAAAGACTCTTACTAGCTGCCCCCTTCCTGAGCCTGCTAAGGGCTGGAAACCAACAATGGCAGGCCAGGTCCCTACAGGGGAATTGTTGACGACTTACCCAGGAGGCGCCAAACAAAGGTAAGGACTCTGAAAGCCATAGCTGGAGGGCAGCCCCTGGAAGCAGGAGCTGGTCTACCTTGCAGGAATTCTCTCCGTGGAGGGAGGTGTGCAAAGAATCAGAATCGCAGCTCCCCAAGGAAGTCGAATAGGCCCACCTGCAGGAGTGTGTCCCTGGCCCCAGCCATGGAGGACACCTTCAGGGTGGAAGGACCCCAATCCCTGTTGTTTGGAGTAAGTGATGTTTTAACACCCTTAAAAGGTGAAGAACTTCCCTGGCAGTCCAGGGAATGGACTTCTAATGCAGGGACCACAGGTTCAATCCCTGGTCGGGGAACTAAGATCCCACATGCATGCAGTGTGTACCCTGCCCAGCGCACCCCGTGCCGGTCAAAAAAGTGAAGGTGTTTCTCCTGTAAAGAAGGGAGGGAAGACAAGCCTGGGCAGAGGGACCAGCATATACTAAGGGACAGAGACTTGGAACAGTGTGAGCATTTAGGAATCTTCTAGAAAGGTACCCAAGTGAGGGGGACACAGGTAGGAGTGATGGGAAAACAGACTGAGCAGGGAAGGCTAGCTATGATCCAGGCTTGAAAAGTTAAGGAATCCCTTCATCTCTAAAGTAGTTTCTCTGTGTGTGTAGCAAGTTAATTTTCTCCTGTTTGGATAACATTAAGTATTAGGCTGTGAGAGAATGGGGCAGGGAGAACTTTCAACAAAGCCAAAAGAAACCCACACCTTGACAATTCACTCCACTATCTGATAAGCACGAAATTAATTTCCATATTAACACATTATGTGGAGATAACACCCAGAAACAGGAATCACAAAAGACACACAGGGCTCTTATTAAATTTCCAAGACAGTGCGTGAATTAGTCTGAAGCCCAGGAAACATAACACAGGAGAGCTTTGCAGGGAGCAGCTGTACAGAGATGGATTACCTGGAGAAATAGGTTTGGCTCTGGAACTGATGTTTTCTTTTCCTCTGTGAATGGAACAAGATAAGACACATCTCTTACAAAATGTAACTGTTTCTGACAGTTTCCCCCTGACTCCCGCCCACACCTCACCAAGGGCTGCCAGGCACCCAAGGAAGTTCTCGGCAAGACCCAAGAGTTCATTATCCAGCCACGTGGGCCTCTCCAATCCAGGCCCCAGCACACCTTGTGGATGAAATTGTGCAAATCCAGGGAAAAAAGCCTGTTCCCGATCCTCTCAGGCTTGGCTCTGTGTTCTGGATTCTGTCAGTCCAGATTTGTGAAGTGAAAGTCGCTCAGTCATGTCCGACTCTTTGCCTCCCCGTGGACTATACAGTCCATGGAATTCTTCAGGCCAGAATACTGGAGTGGGTAACGTTCCCTTCTCCAGGGGATCTTCCCAACCCAGGGTTCAAACCCAGGTCTCCCACATTGCAGGTGGATACTTTACCAGCTGAGCCACAAGGGAAGCCCAAGAATACTGGAGTGGGTAGCCAGCCTATCCCTTCTCCAGCCAATCTTTCCAACGAACCGGGGTCTCCTGCATTGCAGGTGGATTCTTTACCAGCTGAGGTACCTTGCGTGATGAATTAAAGAATTTTCCATGCAGCTGAAGGCACAGAGGAACCGCTACCACTGGGCCTAATACTAATGCATTTTTAACTTTCCCGCTTTTAACCAGCAGCCAGGGAGAAAAGATAGACTCCAGCTGAATTCTTTCTATGCTAAGACATGAAGAGACAGAGCTCCCCAGGGCCCTGCAAGTTGCATTTCTCCAGGTTCACTTGGGCAAGACAGAACCCTTCATGTTCCTTCTCTGTTTAATGAAAAAATTGAGCTACATGATTTCTTTTCTTGTCTTGTTTATCTATTTATATATTTCTGGCTGTCCTGGGTCTTCGTTGCTGTGAGGACTTGGCTCTAGGTGCAGTGAGCAGGGCCACTCATTAGTTATGGTGCCCAGGCTTCTTGCTGTAGTGGCTTCTCTTGTTGAAGAGCACAGGCTTCTTGCTGTAGTGGCTTCTCTAATTGGGGCACAAGAGCTTAGTTGCTCCATGGCATGTGGGATCTTCCCAGATCAGGGATCGAACCTGTGTCCCCTGTGTCCCCTGCATTGGCAGGCGGACTCTTCACTGAGCCACCAGATGAGCCCCAAGCTGCATGATTTCTAACATCCCTATGTATGTTAACATCCTATCCTCCCTAGGATAGTATTAATTAATAGCAACCTGTGCTTTCACAGGGCTTCCCAGGTGGCTCAATGGTAAAGAATATACCTGCCAATGTAGGAGACCCAGGTTCAATCCCTGGGTTGTTAAGATCCCCTGGTGAAGGAAATGCAACTCACTGTACTATCCCTGCCTGGGATATCCCATGGACAGAGGAGCCTGGAGGGCCATACCTCATGAGGCTGCAAAAGAGGCTAAGTCAGACACGACTTAGCAACTAAACAATGGCAACAACAAATGCTTTCCCGTTGTGGTGGCCTTAGTGGTGAGGACCCTTCAGTGAAGACTTTATTACTCAGATGTTAGGAATGTCACTGGGGAGAGTTGCCTCAAGCTGCAGAGAGTGCCAGCCTGCCCTGGGACAGCCCATCTGGTGGACATGGTGTATAAGCACCCAGCCCTTTCACCTTTGCTGACACTATGCCAAGGGCATTCCAGCTCCAGAGCTCTCCATGCAATTGGCCAAGTCTTTCATTTGGCCTCACCTTCTCCCTCTGCCTCCTTCTTCTATGACATTGCTCCCGCATGTTCCTTAACCAGCATCCTGCAAGCTAACCCCTTTCTCTAAGTCAGATATTTAGGGAACTCAACCTACCATGCCTATTCTCATAGACATACAGTCTGAGCCTCTGAGGGTACCTCCACCCAGGTCTCCTCTCTCATTTTACAAACAAGAAAATGAAGGCTCAGAAAATTATTTACCAAGTTTGACCCATTGGCAGAACCAGGACTAAATCCCGCTTCCCAAGTCTCAGGGATGTCCTTTTCCTATCACACCTCACTGCCTTCTCTAGCTTATCTCATTTTCCTTGCATGGTGGAAAGAAATGCGTAGGCAGAGAGATAAATTGATTTATCCATCCATCTCCACTGCAAAGGAGACTAATAACCAAACGCATGAATTCCTGAGTTATTCACTGCATCTACTTTAAATAAATAAAGCATCGGTTTTCGTTTGAGGATTTGTTTTTAACCTCCTCGTGAAGCCAGATCACATAAAGACACACAAGCTCTGAATTAGGAACCAAGAAGCGAGTTTTTGTCTCAGATCCTCACTCTTTTGTTGTAAATATGCTGCTGTTTGATATTAGGCTCTTCCATATCCCAAGATTGATTGAGGTTAAGGAGTGGGGATGATGTAAATCATATTATGAAATAATGACCAGTGAGGATGGTTATGTCAGATGCTGTCTTTGGGGAAAGTTGGGTGAAAGATAAACAGGAACTTACCGTATTCCTTTTGCAATATCTTGTAGTTAAAATTATTTCAAAAGACAAAGATTAAAAATAATAATAACTGAATGATAGTTTCATTGATCCTAACAGGGAATGTTTAGGGATGACTTGAGGTGGCGTGAACAGGGAGGAATGGACAGATTATATAAAATGCTCAATTGCAAGGCTAGTGCATTCTGAATGTCACTCAGTGGGACAATGGAGGACAATGACTGTCCTCCAATGGAGGACTGTTTCACCAGGCATTTTTTACTTTTGTTGTTTAATTGAAGTATAGATATTTTGCAGCACTGTGTTAGTATCTGGTATAGATGTGATTCAGTTTTATACATATATATATATATTCTTTTTCAGATTCTTTTCCATTATAGATTATTACAAGATACTGAATGTAGTTCCCTGTGCTATATGATAGATCCTTATAGTTTATTTATTTTAAATATAGTTGTGTGAATCTTTTAATCCCTAAAATTTGGATAAACTCCTAATTTATTACTCCCCCTTCTTTTCCCCTTGGTAACCATAAATTTGTTTTCTGTATTTGTGAGTCTGTTTCTGTTTTGGAAATAAGTTCATTTGTATCATTTTGTTAGAGTCCATATATAAGTGATATCATATGATACATCTTTCTCTGTCTGACTTCACTTTAGTAAAATAATCTCTAGGTCCATCCGTGTTGCTGCAAAGATGTGCCACGTTGTCTTTATCTGTTCACCTGTTGATTTAGGTTGCTTCCATGGCTTGGCTGTTGCAAACAGTGCTACTATGAACATTGGGGTACATATATCTTTTCAAGTTAGGGTTTTCTCTGAATTTATGGACATGTGTTTTTTAATTTATTTTATCAAAGAATAGTTGATTTAATTTCTGCTCTCAACAAAGTGATTCAGTTTTATATATATATATATATTATATATATACACACTCATATATACATACACACACACATTTTTTCACGTTCTTTTCCATTATGCTTTATCACAGGATATTGACTATAATCTTCTGTGAAATACAATAGGACCTTGTTTTGTTTATCTATCCTACAGTATATAGACTAGTTTTGTCTACTAATCCCAAACTCCCCACCCATCTCTCCCGCACACCCCTCTTCTTGGCAATCACAGGTCTGTTCTCTACGTCTGTGAGTACAGGAGTGTGTTTTTAAAAGCATGTCCTCCATGACTTAAAAAACTTAAGGCCTTATTACAGAATACAGATTTATCACGTGCCCAATACACAGTGAGGCTAAACAATACATAAATGTGGGAGTTTGGAGCAGAGAATGGTTTAATGGATTTCCATGCAAGGAGAACAGGTGGCTCATTCCCCAAACACCCTCAAATCCTCAAAGAGTTTCAGCAAAAGGTTTTTAAGGCAAGGTCTTTAAAGGGGGGAGAGGGGCAGGTCTCAGGGTATGTGATTAACTCATCCACAATTCTCTTATTGGTTGATATTGAGGCAGTAGGGCAGTTAATATGATCAATCCTTAGGCGCCAGTATGTCTGGGAGCTACGTTCTCTTGATCACCAAGCAGTTAATTTCTTCCATTTGGTGGTGGTTTTGAACATCTGAAAAACTCAGGAAATATGGAGGTAAGCTACAGGAGAGGATATGGGGGAGAGGTCTGTCCCTGGGAAGGTACCAGAGGGTCCTGCTCCCTTGCAGACTTGTATCTGCATTTTTTAAGCCAGAGCCTTGAAAAACGTCTGCTACAGCACCTGCTTCTGTTCTGGTTAAATCTTACAGTTTCCCCCACCTCGAGGGCTATCATCCACTGGGTCTGACCAACTCCTTCATTTTACAGATGAAAAAAAAGGAAGCCCCGATAAGTAAAAAGCTTCCTCAGGTTGCCCAGACAGTGGCTGATTTCATAGAATAAAAACAGAAAATTCCAAGTTCTAAACAGACATCTGGCCTGTGGTTTGCAGAGTGTCTTGTCCTCTCCAAGAGCCTAGTGTCAGAGAAGCAGAAGCCGCGCACAAGATGAGTGCCTGGGACTTCTGCCCAGTGGAACAGCATCAGGGATGGTCCCTTTCCAGCCCACCGGCTCTAGCCAAGAGCCGCCAGCAACACAGTCCTGCAGGCTGTCCAAGGTAGTCTCCTGGAGAAGGATCCTGAATGCAGGAGCTGTCCACAACTCACTCAAGAACTAAGGATTTTCAGTTTTGAAACGAACCTGTATTCCTGGGTACTGTCAAGTATAAATCAAATGTCACCTTAAAAAGAAAAAGAAACCAATCAACTAACTTCAGACAACTGCCTCCCATCACAACGCCATTCCATAAAAGTTCCATTTCTTCTCTGAGTTCTGATGTTTCCCCCAAGGAATGTTTTTGCAGTTACAAGATGCAAATATGAACCAAATCTGCTGTTGGTTCAAAATGTGTATTATCGTAGAGATGTTTGGCTTCCTATAAAATAGCCATGGCTTCTAGTGCGTATTTCAATCTTCATAGGAATAAGAAGGACAGTGTGAGGTTTTATCTGTGCACATATTGAAGGCATTTTAAAAATTACTTGTAAACTGCAGTATATATACAACCAAGTGTACAAAGCTTATTTATTATAGATCTGGTAGCCACCACGCTGACCAAGATAGAGAATGTTTTCAACACCACCACAGTGTTCCTAGGGCACACGAATATGGACATGACATTTACATATTATGCAAATTGAGACCTCCTGTGACCTCTGCCTGGGTGGCCAGCTTATCCCTGATGTGTAATGGACTCCTAGAGGTAGTCAGGGGAGATTGGAGGAAAATTTTCTCTTAAAGGCAATTGCAAGACATTCAGGCACGTAACTTCAGAACCTCTCCAAGCAGCCTCATGGCCTTGAGAACATTTTCTTGACAAAATAAAGGAAACCTTAAGAGGCAGCGATCCCCAACATCTTTGGCATCGGGGACTAGTTGTGTGGAAGAGTTTTCCATGGACTGAGGCAGGGGGATGGTTTTGGGGTGATTCAAGTGCGTTAATTTTTTTTTTTATCTGGCTGTGCTGGTTCTTCATTGCTGCCCTGGGGTTTACTCTGTTGCAGCAAGCAGGGGCTACTCTCTAGCTGTGGAGCACGGGCTTCTCATTGCGATGGCTTCTCACTGCAGTGGCTTCTCTTGTTTCGGAGCATAGGCTTTAGGCACTCAGGCTTCGATAGTTTCAGCAGTGGGCTCAGTAGTTGCAGCTTGTGGGTGTAGTTGCTCCTTGACGTGTGAGATCTTCCCCAGCAAAGGATCGCATCCATGTCGACTGCACTGGCAGACAGATTCTTAACCACTAGACCACCAGGGAACTACCAAGGGCACTACACTTATTGTGCACTTTATTTATGTCATTATTACACCAGCTTCACCTCAGATCATCAGGCATTCGATCCCATGGGGACCCTGCTTAAGGCAAGGGAAAGGAGAATGGGAGCTGGATGAGGATGGCAGTGAATGGGAAGTTTAAGGAAAATTCGAATGTGGCGGACAAGAGAAAAACAGCAGTGAAACCTGATAGGCTTGACTTGTAAATTACAGTTTTCAGTAAAGAATGATAATGCTTGCAGGTTTGTTTAATAGCCACTGAGGGGTGGAAACTTTGGTCTAGAGGCTGAAAAAAAAAGATGCTCCTGCTGCCTTTAAATCCCTAAACTGATGTTTACATAAAGATGTCTTTTCTCTCTCCTTGATTGTCGAGTCCAGTGCCAAGTATCAGCTTTGATTCTGTTTTTTTCCAGTGGGAAATTTCCTTCCACTCTAAAGTCAGGATTTAATAACATAAATCTGCTGTCAACCAGGGATTTGAGATCTGATTTCACCAACCTTCTTTTTTCTAGGTCACATTTAAAAGTCTTTCGTACTTAGAATCTTCTACCCAGAAGGTTTCCTCTATCAGGGGCATGACAACCCACTCTTCAAATTAGAAACTTTCCTCTATCTTCCAAAATCCAATTTCTAGTCCGAAAGAAGAGTTCCCCAGCTTCATCCACCTCCCAAAAGCACAGCCTCAAGTCCTGCCTGTGTTTTACCCGGGGCCTGGTTTGCTGATGAACTAAGCCAAGCTGTGCTGAGGACAGTTTTATTTAAATAAGACACTTGAATCTGTGGGCTGCCTGGTGACCTTTAGCATCAGATGGTGTTAGGATCTCCAGGTGGTGACCTTTGACTAAAGGAAGAAAGACAATAATAAATAGAAGGCATCATTTTTCAGAGGGTTCAGCTTATCCTCTGTAATCTATAAGCCTTTTAGCTTTCTTTGCTGCCTAGCATAAGTGAAAATTTTGAGAAAATATCAAATCTCAATGATTTCATCCCCTGCTGTAGAACTAGTGGGGTCCCATCATGCCTTGGAATTTCTATTTGCCTTGAGTTGATATATACAGATGATTTGTTTCCTGGCTTCAGGAAGGAGGGAGAGTTTTGTGCACAGATATCTGGACAGAGAAATCCCATCTTGGCTTCAAGACCTACGTTTTACCCATTTCCTTACAATGTCATCTGATTACAATATGTAACTATCACACATTCATTGTAAATAATCCCAACAACTTATAAAGATATAATACTTTAAAATATAAAAATGTAATAGAATGTTTATTTTATAAAATTTATTTTATGAATTATTTTATTAGTTTACTTTATATATTATTTATTTTATAAAAATGGTACCATCCTGAATAACAAAGATTAATATTTTGGTGACCACTTTTGCAAGCATCTCTTTATGCATACATGCACATATCTACGTAATTTTACAAAAATGGAATCTTATATAAATGATCATTTTTCCTGTGGACACCTTTCCCCACCTCTCTCTGTCCTCACCCCGATCAGCAGCCCATACCCATCTCCATTTTCCCCAATTAACCCTTGTGTCTTAGCCAGAAAGCAGAGCCTGAGACAAGGATTGACACACAAGTAGTTTATTTGAGGCAGTGACCCAGGGAACAGGAATGAAGAGCTGGAAAGAGCAAAGCAAGGAAGAAAGAAAATCAATACAAGCGCTCTTTATGGCCACGAGCAACTAGGAATCAATCTCCCAGGGACCAGCTAAGGAGCTATTGGAATACAACTCAGAATTGTCCACCTGTGGGAGGGGAAGATGGAAGCACTTATTTATTCACTAATTTCTGTCTCTCATTGGTCAAGGATTGCCCCCTGAATATCAATTTCCTTTTATTTCTAGATTGTGCACAAAGTGAGCTGCTGCCAGACTAGTTTAGCAGCCATTTCATCAAGTGTCTTCAGAGAGAGCTCCAGGCAGAAAGTGAGAAATGAGGTTCAGCTCAGGGAAGATGCTGGAAGGTCATACCTGCACAAAGCTGGTCACTTCAGCAATGGACATGGTAAAAGGTAGGCTGAAGGGATACAAGGCATGAGGCATGAGAGGTGACTAATATATTTCACTCCTGACACTACTTGCACCTACTCAAGCCCTTCCTGGAGTCTATTCAGTCATGGTCTTTCCTTTTTCATTGTTAAACTTGACATATAATATTATATTAGTTTCAGGTGTACAACATAGTGACTCAATATTTTTATTCACTGTGAAATTTTCACAACAATAAGTCCAGTTACTATCCTTCACCATACAAAATAGTTATAATATTATTGATTATATTCCCTATGTGTACGTTACATCCCCGAGACTTATTTATTCTATAATGGGAAGTTCGTACCTCTTAATTCCTTTCACCCATTCCATCCGCCCCCCTGCCACACACCCTCACCCCTGCAACCACTGGTTTGTCCTCTGTTTTTATGAGTCTGTTTTGCTTTAATGTGATGGCCAGCAGCAGTCTCTACAAAAGAGACAGGAGAGTCTGTAGACCGAACTACAGTCCTCGCAGCTGTACACGAGGTCCCAATACCATTGTTGACGTGCATTGTTTCTTTCCCCCATGCTCATTCCAGACTTCCCTCACCCTGGCCAGACTTTTCATCCCTCATCTCTGCAGAGTCAGGGCCTTAGTTCTTTTACCCCTATTTAGTCATGGTTGCTGTGATGGCCCATTTCTACTTACCACTTGACATGAAGCACAAGTGTTCCATGGGTTCCAGACAGGTTCCTTTCTTACTTCATTGGTGATCAGCAGTTCTAGCTCCTTATAGTAATCAGGGTCCATTATCCTCACCAATGTAGCTATTTATAGTCCACTTGCTCAAGAAAGCTAAAATGACTAGGCAGTAGTTATCACTTCAAATCCAGTAGAGCAAATATGCCTCTCAACCCCTATTCTACTCCATCCCCTTGTAAGTGCCAATCTGACCATGTAGAAGGTCTCAGTGTGGGAAGTGCAAATTCCTCAAGTAGATTCCTGGGAGTAATGGTGAGAGTAGCTAATCTTTCACCCCTTGGTACCAGGACCCACATATTCTAGCTATTTGGACACAAACTATATTCTGGCCATGATTCAGTGCATGTAACATATCATGAAAGTTACATTCCAACACCACTGAGTGTTGTGCCCAAGAGAACATCTTATAGGAATCTTTGCTAAATCCGCCATCCTTCTTCTTAGCTGTCAACTTCCAGTGATTCCTACAGCCATGCATCCAATGACACATGTCTTTCCCTATAAAATGGGTCTGAGACAATGTTCTGTGGGCTCTATGTTGGTAAATCAGGCATTATGTAGACCCTTGGTTGGTGATGCTGACAGCCTGGGGTCATAATCTCATATCCAGAGTAGATGTCACTTCTTGTAAGAACAAACTGCTGCCCTACCAGGGTGAAAAAATCTGAAAAAATTCACCCACCACCAGGTGACTTATTGATCTCACTGAGTGATGTTATCCCATCAAGAGCTTCTCTATGATTACTTTGGCTGGAAATCTAGGCACTCATCAGTGGCAATAACTTGATCAACCTCAATAAGAAGAAGCTCCAGGTGATGAACTAGTTATATAGCATTTATTTTGGCTCCTATGGCATTCAAGAGACCATTGAATAAGACCTTGGTGACCAAGGAGAGAAGCTGGCTGTTATCTACACAAAAGGGCTATCCTCTGTGGTAAATGCTCTCTGGTAAGGATTAACATGCAGAGAAGGCAATGGCAATCCACTCCAGTACTCTTGCCTGGAAAATCCCATGGATGGAGGAGCCTGATGGGCTGCAGTCCATGGGGTCTCGAAGAGTTGGACATGACTGACCGACTTCACTTTCACTTTGTACTTTCCTGCATTGGAGAAGGAAATGGCAACCCACTTGCCTGGAGAATCCCAGGGACGGAGGAGCCTGGTTGGACACGACTGAAGAGACTTAGTAGTAGTAGTAGTAGTAGTAAGGATTAACATGAGACACAAAAATCTTACATACCACGCCCACCTTCATGGACACAAATGCCTCATCTCCTAACTTCCTCAACTCTCTTTCAGTCTTGTTCCTCAGGCCCTTAGCCCCTCAGCCACGCCACTTACCCCTGCCAGCAGTCTGTGTATAAGACGTATCTCAGATTGCCTCTGCCCCCATGTAATTAAATCATCAATGTACTGCTGTAGCTCTTCCTGCAAACAGGACTTTTCTTCTCACCATCCCGTAGGGCCCCCTTGGGTGGGGCTGTAGTGCAGAGGGATCCAGCGACACCCTGAACTTATCCATCTGTGAACACTCTCCAGGGTTTTTCCTCCTGTGTCAGTTGGTCATAACTCCCTCTCTCCCAACCACAAGGCTGCCTGTATTAAGTTGAGGAGGAGGCAATGGTACCACCGAGGCAGGCAACATGGGAGTCAGGGCTGCCTTATTCTTGTCACTTACTTGTGCCTTCAGTGCCTATTCATATGCAGTTCAAAAATCTACCGTTCTTTCTGGAGAAGTACCTGCTATTGTGCCTGTCTAATCACAGGATTTAGTGCAGGCCATAATGCCAAACTTTGGATTGGCAGCTGAGGTCACATAGTCCCTTGATGGTTCATGGCAGATGGTCAGTGTCCACTAGGGCCTAACAGGATACAAAGTAGCATACATTTGCTTTTCAAATGGTGAGTTAATCTCTGCTGCAGAAGGTGTGACTTTGCACTACATCCCTAGGGTTCTATGCTGTGATTTTCCTATAAGGGTTTTCCAAGGACTCCACACAGCATTCTTATCTACTGTAGATACTTCTCATACTGTTGGATTTGCCAAGTCTTATGACTCAAGTGGCAGAACAGCCTACCCCAAAGCCAGGACAGGCTGCAGAACCTTCTCAAAACAGACAGGATTCTGAGTGATCCAATCCAAGGACAAGAGCTGTATTCTCAAGTGTGTTCAGTGTAACCTCCAGAATTGAAAGAGGTACAAGTATAATGTCTCTTACCTGGTATAGGAGCTACAAGAAAAGAATCAGTTATCCTTGGCAACTTGTTGGGACTGTCCTTGCACCTCCCATGTCATCAGGGGCCTCAAACACATCACCAGTGTGCCAGATGCCAGCGGTTGTTACCAGTCTACTTCCCGCCAGCAATGGGGTCCTTATCACTGTCTGATCAGTGAGTGAACCAATCCCACAATGCCAGCTGAGGTTCTGCTTTCTAGGGTCACTGCTGCAATTAACTTTGTTCACCTAGATTTTCCCCAGAAAGCAGAGACTGAGACCAGGGTTTCCATGCAGGAAATGTATTCTGGGAAATGATCCTAGCGAACAGAAATGGTGGTTGCGAATGAATGAGACAGAGAAGGAAAGAAAGCCAGTCCTTCACTTACTGAGCTTGCCCTAACTGTGGGCAACTAGGGCTAGAACCCCCACCCCCACCAGGAGACTGTTAGCTCCGTTGGCTGCAGTAACAAATCACCACAAACTTATCAGCTTCAAACAATAGAAGTGTATTTTTTCACAGTTCCATGGGGTAAAAATCTGAGATCAAGGTGTCAGCAGAGTCATTCTCCCTCTGAAGCTTCTAGAGAAGATTCTTTCATTGCTTGTCGCAGCCTCTGGGGTTGCTGGCGTTCCTCGGCTTTCGGCCACACCTCCCTCTGCTCTGTCTTCACATCACCTTCTCCCGATTCTCTTTCCTTCTGTCTCAAGTGTGCCTCTGCCTTGCTCTGAAAAAGCCACTTATTGTTGAAACTAGAGCCCACTCAGATAAACAAGATAATCTCAGGATCCATAATTTAATCATACCTGCAATGACCCTTTTTCCAAACAAGCTAACATTCATAGGGATCTAGAGATTTGACATGGATCTCTTTGGGCAGGTCGTTTAACTGACCGCAGACATCTAAGGAGTTCAACAAAATGCACCTCAGAGTTGCCCATCTCAGGAGAGAAAGAGGAGAGGATTAATCCACCACACCCAAGCCCTGTTGGTCAAGGTTTGCCACATGAGTGTTAGCCACTTGGAACCTGCAGGTTGTGTAGGCAGGTGTGAATGTTGGGTGCATCCAGCCGGCACCAGAGATCTGGAGTGGAAGAAGAGGAGTTGAAGTGAGGTGCGGTCAAGCGATGTCTACTGAAGCTAGTAGCTCCAGAAACTTTGGCAAAGAAGGTGAACCAGTGCACAGGAAACAAAAGAATAAAATAAACAAATGGGCCTATATCAAAAGTAAAATCATTTGTGCAACAAAAAGGTAATCTATGGAGTAAAAAGGTGGCACATAAAATGAAAGAAAATATTTAAAAATCATATATCTGATAAGGAGTTAATATCCAGAGTATATGAAAAACTCCTACAACTCAACAGCTACAACAAAACCCACAAACAGATGGAAAAAAGGGCAAAGGGCTTGAATAGGCATTTCAGCAAAGAAGATAAACAAGTGGCCAGCAAGTATATGTAAAGATACTTAGCATCCCTAAATATTAGGGAAATGCAAGTCAAAACCATAATTAGATACTCACAGCCATTAGGATGGCTACTATCAAAAACAAAAATGAAAACAAAAACTAATAAGTGTTGGCAAGGATTTGAAGAAACTGGAAACATTGTGTACTCTAAGAGGGAACACAAAATGGCATAGTCTCTATGGGAAACAGTGGGGCAGTTTCTCAGTAAGTTAAAACTGAAATTATCATATCATTATCAGATCTAGCAATACTACTGGGTATACACCCAAAAGAACTGAAAGTAGTGTCTCAAACGGGTGTTGGTATCCCCATGTTCAGAACAGCATTGTTTGCCATAGCCAAAAGATAGAAGCAACCTATGTGATGATTAACAGACAAATGGATGAAGAAAGTGTGCTCGATACAGATAATAAAATATCATTTGGCCTGAAAAAAGAAAGAAATTCTGATACATGCTACAACATGGATGAAACCTGAGGGCATGCTAAATGAAATAAACCAATCACAAAAGGACAAATGCTGTATGATTCCACTTGTATATGGTACCTAGAGTAGTCAAATTCATAGGCAGAAAGTAGAATGGTGGTTATCAGAGCTGGTGGAGGAGAATCAGTGAGTTATTGGTTAATAGGTTTGGAGTGTCAGTTGGAAAGATACGAGCTTTCTGGAGATGGACGGGGAGGATGTATTAGTATATTCACAACAAGGTGAATATACACGGTGCCACTGAACTATACACTCAGAAATGGTCAAGATGATAAACTGTATGTTATGTGTACTTACCACATTTCTTAAATTTTTTAATAAAATTTTTTGCAGGTGGACTGAAAAAGATGTCGAGGCAAAAGAGGTATTTGATACCTTTGCAAAAACCGAAGTTATGTCTTGTTTCTTAATATTAATGCATCTTATAAATGCCCTATTAACTCCTTTACATATGCACATATATTAAAACATACAGATTGACAGTGTACATTATTGTACAAATAATGTATAATACACCGTACAATGTAACCTGTACAAATACACACTATTTGTACAGGTTACACTATTGCACAGGTTCCATTTTGTACAAAAATGGGATCAAATTTCATATACATTTCTACCTCTTTTATTTGCAACTCAATCCTTTCAAGTCATCTGAAATAGTTCTAGTTCATTATCTTTAATGTCTACCTATAATTTCACAGTATGAATATATCATGATATATTCAGTCAATTTCTTTTCTCAATGGGAAATCCATTTATTTTCGGTCCTTCCATACTAAAGCACATCTGCAATACACATTCTTCTGCCTATTTCTGATGGCCTGCTATTGAGCTCTGTGAACAGAAGAGTTCAAAGTTGAAAGACATAAAGACTTTGTGAGACTGGGTACTAGCAGTGATGCTCTGGGGTCTCCATGATAAGATGTAAGGACTCACCCTGTGGCATTGTCATCTGAAGACACAGGTGAGTAAGGGTTCAAGGACCAGCGTGCCAAGCAGAATGCATTCTTGCACATTTACCAGGAGCAGAAGGAGGACGTGAGCACAAGCAAGGCACATCTGGAGACTCCCTTAGATCACTGAGGGATTCTGTGCCCAAGCCTTGAGTTTCCACAGTCGTCCCATGATTATTTGTATCATCAGCTTGGGTACCTCTGGGGTGATCAGGGAAAGGCTCCCATATTCCTTTTCAAGGGAAAGATGATCCTCACCTTTGCTCTAAGAAGTTCCAGAGATGACGGACTCTTGAAATCATCATAGGGGTGCTGCTCTTTGCAGAGCAAGCTAGAGAATTGCATAAGCAGCTTTATTTCTCCTCAACGGTAAAATAAATCTGGGAGAAGACACTGGGGCTATAAATGGCAAGTGTCAAAATGATAAAAGATTCCATAAAGTGTGTGGTATGCATAAGAGAGAGAGAGAAGCCCTTGGAGTCTTTATCCATTTTCCCTCCCTCTCATTGAATCTTAATTCTCCACTTTATTATCACCCATTTAAAATTAAATTCTCCATGAGGGACTTTCAACAGAAGAACTATATCCAGATGACCCTGCCCAGGGACCCACTTCACCCAAGCACATCAATCTCCTAGATTTATTCTTAAGCTCACAATATGTTTAAGTAGCCAGTGTAAGAATGGTTAAGTGTTCACTCTGGGAACACTGGCTAGATTATTGCTAAGTCATTTACATAATAATTTCAGTGGATCTGTATGCTGTTTCCACCTGGTTCTACTCTTCTTATGTGATCAGACATAATTGCAACATTTTAGATATCTTTAAAACTCAGAGGGTGGAGAAAATGACAAGACAGAGAGAGAGATAATTAATTTCTGAAATGGTCACAGGTTTCAGCCCCACCATCTGCTCTGCTATCTCTACCGCCTCCTTTCAGCTTGAAGCTACACTCCCATCCCCGGGGCTCTGTGATGTTTACAGGATAAAGTCCAGTCTCCCCTGACAAGTTTTCAAGCCCAGTCCCAACCTCATTCTCCAATTTGATTTCCTGATGTCCCCACCCCCAAGTACAAAGTCACCTTGGCCACTCCCCAAGCCTCCTCTTGTTATCTCCCATGTAAGTGTGTCTGAGTTTCATACTAACTATTCCCCTCTCTGATGTTGTCTGCTCTCTGCCATTCAAGGCTCTGCTTCCTTCTGTAGCCAGCTCAAGTCTCACCCACCTTCTCTAACAATATCTCCAAAAAAGTAAAACCTCCATGGCGAGGGATGTTTTCATCTCTTTTGTTCACTGATGTATTTCCACAGAGCGTGGCACATCACCGCGAAATGAATAAAAAGCTAAGTTTACTCCTGACCAGTCCATCTTACCACTGGCCAACCTGAGGACCTTTGTCATTCTTAATGACCTGCACTTAGATCCTTTGTCTTATTTGGCCTCACCTGAACAGTTAATGCCTGTCCACTGTTATCATTTCATCTTCCTTCTAGATGAAACAATTCCAAAGTGTAAGCATCTCTTCCAACTCACCTTCCCTGTCATTCACTCTCCCACTAATCAGTCCTGCTGTTAGCTGCGTACTTCACCTTTCAATTATATGGTCTTAACAATGTAATAACTATGTATGTTAATTTTCATCCTTTGCTGCCCCCAGGGACAGAGGTTAGTTAGTCTGAAATCTCCAATCAAGCATCCATACACCATGAGCCTTCAGCCACCGTTATAGCCAATCAACACTGGAGGGCTTCCTGAGAGCTTAAGGGATGCTAGAGAGTATTTTTCATCACTGAGATGTAGAAAGCTCAAGGCATGGGGACTGCATACAAATGTGGTCAGATACCTCTGTCATTGCTCAAATAGCTTCAACGTCTCTCTCTTGGGAAGCTGTATCAGCTTCCTAACTCAACTCCCTGACCCCCACTCTCCTATGCTGTTTTCAAGATTAGTCAACTCCAACTGTCTTTTTAAAAATTTTATTGATGTTTAGTTGATTTACAATGTTGTATTTAATGTTTACTGTACAAAAAAAATTTAATAAAATAAAAATAATTTCTGCTCTACAACAAAATGATTCGGATATACATATATACATTCTTTTTCATACTCTTTTTCATTATGGCTCATCACAGGTTATTGAATATACTGCTGCTGCTGCTGCTGCTAAGTCGCTTCAGTCGTGTCTGACTCTGTGCGACCCCATAGACAGCAGCCCACCAGGCTCCCCCGTCCCTGGGATTCTCCAGGCAAGAACAGTGGAGTGGGTTGCCATTTCCTTCTCCAATGCATGAAAGTGAAAAGTGAAAGGGAAGTCGTTCAGTCGTGTCTGACTCTTCGCGACCCCATGGACTGCAGCCTACCAGGCCCCTCCACCCATGGGATTTTCCAGGCAAGAGTACTGGAGTGGGGTGCTGTTGCCTTCTCCGACTGAATATACTTCCCTGTGCTATATAGTAAGACCTTGTTGTTTATCCATTCTATTCAATATATGTAATAATTTGCATCTGCTAGTCCCATACTCCCAATCCATCATTCCCCCACCCCTCCTGCTGCCCTGGCAGGAGTCTGCCTAATGTTCTGTTCTCTCTGTCTGTGAGTCTGTTTCATAAATATGTTCATTTGTGTCGTATATTAGATTCCACTAAGTAATATCATATGAGATTTGTCTTTCTGACTTTCTTCACTTAATATAATAATCTCCAGGTCCATCTTTGTTGCTGCAGATGGCCTTATTTCATTCTTTTATAGCTGAGTAGTATTCCACTCTTCATATGAGGAAGTTATATATATATAATATATATGGATATATTGGATATCCAGAGAAGATAAAGGATATCTTCTTTACCCATTCACTAGTTGATGAACGTTTAGATTGCTTCCATGTCTTGGCTATTGTAAATAGTGCTGTTATAAACATATGGGTGCGCATGTCTTTTTGAATTATAATTTTGTCTGGATATATGCCCAGAAGTGGGATTGCTGGATCATATGGTAGTGCTATTTTTACTTTTTTGAGGAACCTCCATACTGTTTTCCATAGTGGCTGCACCAATTTACATCCCAGTCTTTACCATGGAAAGTGATATTTCCAAAACACAATGCTAACTGTTGTTCACTCAGTCTCTTAAAGCTCTTCTGCAGCCTCTATGTAAAGCACAGCAACTGAAGAGTTTCCGGGCCACTGAGGCCGCCTCCCCTGAATACCTCTCCAGCCTTACCTCTCAACAGTCAGTCCTCACTTCATCTCCTCCCACCACAGAAGTACATGCAACTGTTTGTTCTGCTCTTAGGTAGCTCACACTATCAGATGAACCAAGCTTGGGGACTCAAACCAATATAATTTCCCACTTTATCTGCATTTTCTGCATAAGAAATGGTGAGTTGTGCCTACAAGCCTCTGTGAGGCATCTCATCTATAAAGCAGAAATAATTCCTTTCACCGTTAATTCGTCCCTGCAGAGATTGCAATGAATCCACTGAGGATTCTATAATTTTCATTTCTTAAAGGTTGGGAAACAAGGTGACAAGCAAAAAGGAATTGTTGAGCAGACAGAAAAGGCTAAGGACTAACACTGTGCATCTTTGCTTTGATGTGAATTCTTTTTAAAAATTTTCATACAATTTTTAAAGATTACTTTCCATTTATAGTTGTTATAAAATATTAGCCATATTCCCCATGTTTTACAATACATCTTTGAGCCTATTTTATTCCAAATAGCTTGTGTCTCCCCCTCCTCACTCCTAAATTGCCTCTCTTTCCACTCTTCCCACTGGCAACCACTAGTTCATTAGTTGTGTCTGTTATATTCACTAGGTTGCGGTATTTTTAAGCTTCCATATTTAAGTGATATCATACAGTATTTGTCTTTCTCTGTCCAACTTATTTCACTTAGCCTAGTGCCCTCTAAGTCCATTCATGTTGCTGCAGTATGAATTATTTTTAATCTTGAGATGCAGAATAATATATTAGCTAACATATTCAGAAATGAACTCTGAAGCTATATTGTTTGAGGTTAAATTCTAACTTTATCACACTCCTACTGTGACGCCATAAGCAAGTTATTTCATCTCTTGTTGACTCAATTTCTGAATCTATTAAATGACAGCAATAACAGCATCTTCTCTGGATTCTTGAGAAAATTAAACAAATACCTACAAAGTACTTAGCAATACCCAGCACATAGCAAGGACTCAACAAAGCCTCTATTATTTTAGTCACTCAATTTATATAATCCAAAAATCAGTATATTGTTACCTTTACAGTATTTATTATCATAGGCAGAGAGTCATGTATTGAAAGAGCACTGTCTTAGAGACCAAGTTTTTAGTCTCAGCTCTGTTATTTACTGTGTAACATTTTGCTGAGCCTCTTTCTAACTCTGGTACTTGATTTTTTCAATAGGAGTGTTGAATGAAACAATGCTCTTCAGATTTTAGCAGTGGAACCCTTTTTCTCTTGATACCCTGTTTTGAGATTGCCAGTATAGGAGACAGATAGAAATGATGCTACTTCCCCCTGGCTATCCCAGCACACATCCTCTGAGATAACTGGGCAGCCCTAGCGTTCTTAGGTAAGAGCACTAGATTCTATGACTTCTGTGGGTCTTTGATTTGTGAATGACTTTCTTTTTCAAAAGCACATTCAACTATTCTGGCCTCGTATGACAGCAGTCCCCAATCTTTTTGGCACCAGGGACCAGTTTCATGGAAATCAATTTCTTCATAGGTGAGGCAGAGGGAGGAGTAATGATTTTGGGATGATTCAAGAGCACTACATTAATCGTGTACTTGTTTCTGTTGTTATTACATTGTGATATATAGTGAAATGATTACACAGCTCACCATAATGCAGAATCAGATCATCAGGCATTAGATTCTCATAAGGAGCATGCCACCTAGATCCCTCGCATTTGCAGTTCACACTAGGGTTTGTGCTCCTATAAGAATCTAATGTCCCCACTGATCTGACAGTAGGAAGAGCTCAGGTGGTAATGCGAGTGATAGGGCCGGGCTGTGAATACAGATGAAGCTTTGCTCACTCACCTCCTGCTGTGTGGCCCAGTTCCTATACCAGCCTGTGGTCTAGGGGTTGGGGACCCCTGTCGTAGGAAATGCTCAGTAAGGATGAACTTGTTATTGATGAAGATGATGATGACAGCATCGCCATGCTTGTCACCCTGACCGGCCATTTCATTCGTGTAGACAGTAACAAATATTTTTGAGGTGCCTACACTGTGCTCAGGTGCTAGACTAATGCCAGGTCATTTGAAGCATGCCGTCATTCCGCCACAAGAACAGTAAATCCTCTCCTTGGCCCATCTGCCATCCTAAGTTGTTAATGAACCGGACACAGTAACAGGCATCTCTGCGGACCCAGGCTTATTCCACAGCTACTTTACTAACTGTTCTAAAGTAAGATCACTCTCGGCCATCTAGTCATTTCTATGTCTAAGATTAGCACTGTAGGAGGTAATATTGAGCAAAATACCCTGAGTTGTCAACTAAGGAATGTCCTCAATGACTAAGTCTGAGAGGAACAGGTCACCTCTGGGTACCCAAGAGAGCATAAAGAAATACCCTCCTGCTGGGGAGATGATCCCCTCTGGTTGTTCATATACATCAGGGAACAGAGAAGAGAAAAATCAATGACACCCTTGGAAGGGGGATTCATCAGAGAGAACAGACATCCTTTAGGCCATCATAGTGATTGTCATCAATAAGGAGAGATTTCTGGAGAGAAGGATAAATCTTTGGGTCCCAAATTCCAGCCATTTCTGCACACTTGAAATGTCTCCCTTCATTTCCAACCTTGTAGGATTGGCTGGTGGTTTGTTTAGAAAGCCAGTAGGGTTTCCTTACAAGTGCTCCCCCTCACCGGATGTCACCCTGTACCCCCCATCACTGCTGTCTACTCTCCACCTGGTTCTATCGGGTTGACCAAAAATTTCGTTCAGGAACTTGCACGACCATTTTGGCCAACCCAATACATCAGCCTGTGTCCTTTCCATTATGTTCTTTAAAGAACTTGTCCATGCAGGTTCAAGGGCATTGGCTGGTTGACCCAAAAGAGAAAAACAAAACTGGGTTCTGTCCAAAGTTTACTTTCAGAAGATTGCTAGGTAGTGAATTGTGTCCACCCTCGTCACACACAGCCCCCCACCCACTCAAATTCATATGCTGAAGCTCTAACCCCCAATATGATTGTATTTGGAGAGAGGCCCTTTAGAAGGTAACTAAGGTTAGATGGGGCTACCAGGTGTTGTTACTGGTAAAAGACCCACCTGCCAATACAGGAGACATAAGAGATACGGGTTCAGTCCCTGATTTGGAAAGAACCCCTGGAGGAGGAAATTACAACCCATTCCAGTATTCTTGCCTGGAGAATCCCATGGACAGAGGAGCCTGGCTGGCCATAGACCGTGGGGTTGCAAAGAGTAGGACACAACTGAAGCAACTTAGCTGTAGCAGCAAATTTAGATGAGGTCGTAAGGGTGGGGCTCTAATTTAGTAGGATTAATGTCCTTAGAAAGAGATGCTAGGACTTCCCAGTGGTTAAGAACTCGGCTTTCCCTTGTGGCTCAGCTGGTAAAGAATCCGCCTGCAATGTGGGAGACCTGGGTTTGATCCCTGGGTTGGGAAGATCCCCTGGAGAAGGGAAAGGCTACCCACTCCAGTATTCTGGCCTAGAGAATTTCATGGACAGTACTGTATAGTCCATGGGTCGTAAAGAGTCGGACATGACTGAGCAACTTTCACTTCACTTCCAATGCAGAGGACTCTAGTTCAATCCTAGGTCAGGGAAGATCCAACATGCTGAGCTGTGCACCTCAGCTACTGAGCCCTTGAGCTCTGGAGCCCATGCACCACAAAGACAACAAAGGTCACGTGTGCCACAGCTAAGCCCCAACACAGCCAAATAAATAAATAATCTTTTTTTAATAAAAAGAGGAGATGCAGAGAGCTTGCCCTCTTGCTCTCTTCAAATGCACGCTTGGAAAAAAGGCCACATGAGGACACAGCAAGAAGCTGTGTCTACCGAGCCAGGAAGAGAGGTCTCACCAGAGCGCAAATGCTGCCAGCACCTTGATCTTGAACTTCCCGGTCTCCAGAACTGTGAGAAGATAAACTTTAAGCCACACAGTCTGTAGTGTTTGTATGGCAGCCCAAGCTAACTAAGACAGAGATGTTTGTGTGGTCTAAGGGGATGTCTCACTAAGACCTTGGGCAGCTGAGCTGGCTGAGGAGATGTGTCGGGGCATTTGATCACTCCCTAGATGCAGACTTTATGCTGGCAATGAGAACCGACTCCATTCCACTCTTTATGACTCTCTGGAAGCATCAGAATCCTCTCTGGCGATGCGTTTGTTCTTCTGCCATGTGTCAAATGGAGCTTCAGATGCCTCTAGGAAACCAGGCTTTGGAACACATGGCTTAGTGTACAAGCGACTCTCAGAAAGGCTCTGTGCTGCATCCCTGCTGCCTAACTCAGAGCCTGCCCCAGGCTCCTCCACTGCAGGACTGGGAGCAGGAGGGTAGTGCTAGAAACCTGGCTTCCAGTTCAAAACAAACCATGCTTTAAAATATATAGTAATGCAGGTACATAGATAATCTGTTGTAACAGTAATACGTACTTATTGTAGAAAAATCGGAAAATTCATGTAAATATGAAGGAAAATGTCAAATCACTCATAATTCCATTGCCTAGATGCATTTCCTTCCATCTTCCTCCTTCCAGTCATGTGTATGTGTGTGTGACTTTTTTTTTTTTAACAGAATTGGTATCATACCATACATAGTTGTATATCCTCCATTATAGAACTTTACATCATGGGCATTTTGTGAAATCTTTAAGTCTTCTCTGAAAAAATTAAAAAAAAAGATTATTATAGTGCACTTTTTTTTTGGCCATGCCACACTGGCATGTGGAATCTTTGTTACCTGATAAGGGATTAAACACATACCTCCTGCACTGGCAGCACAGAGTCTTAGCCACTGGACCACCAGTGAAGTTCTTACAGTGGCATTTTTAACATGTAATTTTTATCTAAATCTATAATTTTGTTAATATAAAAATGCTAAGGGGTAAAGGGGAAAAGGATGATTACAGCATTATTTCCTTATGCATTACACTCTTTAGTAGAGATTGCCAGAAACTAGGGAGTGCTACCAAGGGAAACTGTAAAATCTTTTTTTCTCTAGAAGAAATTTGAGAACAGAAGAGTCCCAGGCAGCCAGGGGACCTTCAGCAGGTGCTGAAATAGCAGGTCAGTGAAATTAAAAAAAAAAAAAAAATCAGACATGTCAGTCTTTTGGTGTCATCTTTAATCACTCCAAGGCTTCCTTGTCAAGGGAGGAGACATAGAGTCATGGGTTTGATCCCTGGGTCAAGATGATCCCCTGGAGGAGGGCATGGCAACCCACTCCAGTATTCTTGCCTGGAGAATCCCTTGGACAGAGGAGCCTGGTGGGCTACAGTCCATGGGGCCACAAAGAATCAGACATGACTGAAGTGACCTAGCACATGTGTTGATCACTTCAGTTTTTCACTCATCCTCACTGTTGTGCAGACAGTCTTAGAAGGATGCTGACAAGCAGACAGATGGAGTGTTTCCTTTTGTGCAGGCAGGTATCTAAAATCCTAGATTATGGAGGCCAACTCTTTCTAGCTCATGGGTTAGACAACTGAGGTCTAAAGAGCCAAGGCTGAGAGAGCAAATGAAGGATAGTTTCATGGGATAAGAACTCCAGGCCTGCCCGGGTGCTTGCTCACTGTCTCAGTCCATTTGGCTGCTGTAACAAAATACCACGGACTGGTAAATACCACTGGCTTCTAATCAGACATTCATTTCTCAAGGTTCTGGAGGCTGCGAGTTCAAGAGAAAGGCACCAGCAGGTTTGGTGCCTGGTGAGGACCTTCTTCCTGGTCCAAGATGGCATCTTCTTGCTGTATCCTCAAAAATCAGAAGGATTGAGGGAGTGCCCTGGGGCTTCCTTAACAAAGGTGGTAATCACACTTATCAGAGCTCCATACTCATGACCTAATCACCAAAGGCCCCACCTCCCAACAGCCTCATACTGGGGCTTAGGTTTTAACATACACAACACAGATTTGAGAGGGATACAAGCATTCAGTCTATAGCACTCTCTTTCTCATATTTTTATTATAATGAATTTTTCCAGGCATATAAAAAAAGTAAGGCAAAACTAAGGCAAGTATCTTGTGGCCACCACTTGACATCAGAAATAAAAATTTAAATGAAGAATCCTGCTCGCCCTCCCACCTCACCCCCAAGTGGTGCCCTCTATCCTGAATGTGTTCTCTGTCCCCATGAAGATCTTCCTGCCTTTACTACTATCCTCTATTTATTGTTGTTGTTTAGTCACTAAGTCATGTCCAGCTCTTTTGCGACCCCATGGACTGTAGCCTGCCAGGTTCCTCTGTCCATGGAATTCTCCAGGCAAGAATACAGGAATGGGTTGCTATTTCCTTCTTCAGAGGATCAATCCCTGACCCTCGCATCTCCTGCATGGCAGGCAGATTCTTTACTACTGAGCCACCAGGGAAGCCCTACTATCATCTAATAGTATATTTTCTGCATCTTCTAAACTTTATATTTCTGCTGTCATATTTTGGGACACTTCTGCAACCATTTTTTCCCAGCATTTTTTAAAGTGTACCCATGTCTCATTCTCTGTAGCAATCTATGTTATGACTATTTCACAGTATTTTTTACCTGTCCTTGGCTTAGTGAACATTTTTAGGACATTTCCACTATCACAGTGGTGCACCTGTGAGCAGTCATGCAGAGATCCCCTGATCTTGCTACGCTTTGCCTGCTAAGCTAAGTGGCAAGTACGTGGAGATTATTTGTGATAATGGCTGCTCCCCAAATACCTGGAGATGCTAGTTATCTGTGGCTGTGCACTGTTCTCTTGTAACTAAATGCCTATCATGTCAACCTGGGGAGGGTAGAAAGGAGACAGAGCAGTAGTGCAATAGGTGAGTTGGATCCATGACAACTTGGCAGGTGGAGATATATGTAAGGAATACCCTTCTAACAAGTGGAATAAAGAATAGAGGCCTAGCAGAAAACCATGGCTCTGATGCCACCCTATGATCAATTCCCAAATTCTTGTCCTTGGAGGAATTCTGAGGCCTCTATGAGATGTGGGATCATATATTCAGATATTTATTGGTTAGGAAGCAGTTGAATCAGACTTTGCCTTTTTGATCATTAAGTTTTAAAAGTCATGGATTTGAAAGTTATTCAAACACACTTGACTGATTCTCTGGATCTGAAATAGTGTTTTCTCCCCCATCATTGTCTTTTCTGAATTTTTTTAATAGCTATTTTTAAGAGATGGCTCTAGAAGACTTAAAGCAGCACTGTCAAATAACATTTATTCGTTTGAAATTCTACCTTCCCTTTCTGTTTTTAAGACTCTCAGAAAAAGTTAAACATTTAGCCTTCCAATTTGGTCAGCTTTAGCAAGTGCTAAGATGTTTGCCCTAAGTTTTGAGTTTTTAATGAAGCTGAAGTAAAAATTACTCTCTTGACCCAGCTACAAAGGCTATTCCTTTACGTAATGGCCTTCACTTGCATCAGAATCAAGCTTATTAGTCAACTATCCACCACAGAAAATGAAATTCTCTAAATCTCAATGAGACCATGTTTCTCTTTGGCCCTTCTTTACTAAAAGAGCAAAGGATTTAGATACAAAGAGAACAGATAGTTGAAATCTGGGCTTCCCAGAATGTGCTTGTTCCGAAGTAGGTCAGACTGTGTTGCTATAAATCTCAACAATTCTCTTTAATTCTTTCACTGGCTATACTTGGGGGTTAACAGGGAGGGGAACGCATCCAATTAATTAAAGAAAAATCACCCTAGAAAAAGAAAAGCTCCTAAAGGACTGATGATCTTCATCTCTACCCTCAATGAGTTCATCAACATGAAAATTATTATCAAAAGAAGGACGGGTGGTGAGGCAATTATGCTACAGTGGACGCTTCAGTAGCCTGCCATGCTTGACCACAAACATTCAATCTCCCTCCTGCTGTCTGAGAAGGAGGCTGACACAGTGCCAGAGAAAGGCCGAGACTGAGCCCCAAGAAGAGGAGCCTGGAATGAACCCCATCTCTCAGCTTGACATCCTTCCCCAGAAAGCCCAGAGAAGGGCTTCTCACTCTGAGGATTTCAGCAGCAACTTGCTAGAGGGCAGAGAATTTGATGGAAGTATGTGAGTGATGGGAACATACTGAAAGCTTTCATAATCTGTGTGTGCGTATTTTTCCTGAATCCAAATCCTTTCTTTTCTTTGGCCTCTAACTTATATTCATTCCTACCTTAACCACAGAGCAGTACTGCCATTCCCAAGAACAACCTTGCCAGAAAGTAAATAGCACCATTTTGCTACTTAATCAAAAGGTTGCCAGTTTAAATTTTTTCAGTTACATATTTGTGACTTCAAAGACTTTTCAACTCCTTTTAGAAATCATTACAGGCCAGCAAAATCTCCAGGTTTTAAGGGATTTTTAAAGGTCTTCTAGCTTATTACTGTATCTGAGTAAGAAAGAAATTGTTCTAGAAAAATGACTATGAGGCTCTTCCAATTAACCAATCTAGGACAACACAGTAACCATTGACAAATTATTTTTCCTATGAATCTAAAAGCTAGAGGTCCTTTCTAATCTTCACTGGGAAAGGATATTATTCATGTATTATTATATTTTATGTGTCTAAAGTTACTTCTTAATTGTCTTCGTTGGCTGTGCCAAAAATATGCTGCCTAAGACACAATCTCAAAACTCGGTGGCTTAGGAAAAGCACTGATTTCTTCATCAGGTATTTGTGGGTTGTGAGAGATTTGACTGATCGAGGTTGACCTCAGCTATGTCGGCATCAAGCTGTGGTTGGGACCAGGGCTACCCAATTTGTCCCTCGTTCTCCTCTGATCAGTGGTATCCTGAGGCATGGTGTTCCCTTGGGGAAAAGCAGGGGCACAAAGAACCAGCCCAATCCCATTGATGGCTTTAAAGTCTGTCCTCCTTTCCCATCACTAACATTCTTTTGGCTAAAGCAAACCACACAGCCAAACCCAACATCAATGGAGCCAGAAATTAACTCCTGCTCTTACGGTAGGAGTTGCAAACTCACATGATAAAGGGTATGTACTAGAGGACACATGGGAAACACAAGATGACCATCCCGATCTTTTCTATTTTAAACTAAAGCAGTGGTCCATAACCCTCTTAGGAACCTTAGAAGACCCCAGAGAGAATCTGATAAAATTTCTGTATTTGAATGATGGCTTTTCCAATGATTGGCTTGGTAAACTTGGGAAGATTATTCAGCTTCTTCAGACCCCAGTTCCTGAATCTATAAAATGGGAGAGCACATTTACTTTTTTTTCAAATTGAAGTATAGTTGAATATTGTATTAGTTTCAGATGTACAACACACTGATTAGGTTATACATATATATGTGTATATACTGCTATGCTGTGCTCAGTCACGTCTAACTCTTTGCAACCCCATGGACTGTAGCCTGCCAGGCTCCTCTGTCCATGGGATTTCCCAGGCAAGAATACTGGAGCAAGTTTCCATTTCCTTCCCCAGGGGATCATCCCAACCCAGGAACAGAACCCACATCTCTTGTGTCGTCTGCATTGGCAGGCAGATAATTTACCACTGAGCCTCTGGGAAGCCCCATATATGTATGTATACATGCCCTTATATACATATATGTACACATTAAAATCTTTTCCATTACAGTTTATTACCAGGTATTGAATATAGTTCCCTGCACTATACAGTAAACCCTTGGTGTTTATTTATTTTATACATCGAGTGCATCTGTTAATCCCATACTCCCAGTTTATCCCCTCCCCCACTTCCCCTTTGGTAACTGTTAAGTCCGTTTTCTATGTCTGAGTCTCCTTCTATTTTGTCAGTAAGTTCATTTGTGCTATTTTCTTAGATTCCGCATATGTGATATCGTCTATTTGTTTTTCTCTGTCTGACTTACTTCACTTAGTTGATCATCTCTAAGGTCATCTACGTTGCTTCACTTAGTATGATCATC